>NC_064614.1:1284020204-1284320204 GCF_023898315.1 Schistocerca nitens | reverse complement strand
GTTCACGTCGCACGAGACAGTCGCTCTTGTTGTCAGCAGGACAATAAACTTTTTGTAGACTTGGACATTCATGGTCACGTGATCCCATTCCAGCTCGATACAGGAGCTGCGGTTTCACTAATCAATCACGACATGTACAAACAACTGGGCACACCTCCGTTGCGTGCCGCAAATGTTACGCTAACTACATATTCAGATCAGAATATCCCTGTGTTAGGACAGTGCAGCCTTCTTGCCACATACAAGGGACAAACAAAACTTGTGTCATTTTACGTACTTCGTTCTTCTTCTGCAGTGAACTTGTATGGTTTGGATTTATTTCAGTTGTTTAACTTGTCTATAGTCAATCAGGTCCTATCAATGAACCAGACTGTGCCTTCAGCCAGTGTTTCTCGTCTATGTGAAGAATTTGCAGAGACTTTTGCACCAGGCCTAGGTTGCGCTAAGGACTATGAAGCACGTTTGGAACTGAAAGTAAACGCGCAACCGAAATTTTTCAGAGCGCGCAATGTTCCCCACGCCTTGCGTGATGAGGTCGCACGAACGTTACACGATTTGGAACTGCAGGGTGTGACTGAACGTGTGCAGGCTTCTCTCTGGGCACCACCCTTAGTAATTTTGCCAAAACCTTCCGGAAAATTGAGACTTTGCGTGGACTTCAAAGCTACAGTGAATCCACAACTGGTGATTGCAACTTTTCCTTTACCCCGCCCGGAAGATTTTTTTGACAAACTGTGCCCGGGTAAATATTTTTCGCAGTTGGACCTAGCAGATGCGTACTTGCAAATACCAGTGGACCACGAGTCCCAGCGCGTTTTGGTGGTTAACACGCATCTTGGTTTGCATCGATTCAAAACATTGCCATTCGGGTGTGCATCCGCCCCTGCATTGTTTCAGCAATATCTGTAAACTGTTTGTGCGTCGGTCCCTACTGCAGCAAACTATCTGGACGATATTGTGATCTCCGGAACACAGAAGAAGAACATTTAGCCAATCTCAGAACATTATTTCAGGTTGCGACAAAATGGTCTTCGCTTGCGGAAGGACAAATGTGTGTTTTTTGCTCGTGACTTACCCTATCTGGGACATGTAATCAATGCCCAAGGCATACATCCCAGTCCCGAGCACCTCCGTGCCATACAAGACTTGCCTTCGCCGCAGAATTTGAAGCAGCTACAGAGTGTGTTGGGAAAAATTAATTACTACCATAAATATGTTCCACATGCCTCTTCCATTTCAGCTCCGCTTCATCGCTTACGCCGTAAAGTTGTTCCGTTCGTCTGGACGACGGAATGCGAACGCGCCTTTCGCCAGTTGAAATCGGCGTTGCTTTCAAATACTTGCCTTACGCCATTCGATCCCTGGAAACCCCTTTTGTTGATGGTAGATGCATCGGATTTCGGGATCGGTGCTGTGCTTGCGCACAAAGATGGCTCGCTTCATCGCCCTATTGCCTTTGCGTCCAAATTGCTCTCGTCTGTGCAACGAAATTATTCACAGATCGAGAAAGAAGCTTTGGCTCTCGTATTTGGTGTTTCAAAGTTTCATGATTTCTTGTATGGTCGTCACTTTACCATCATCACAGACCACAAACCTTTGACATCGCTTTTTCATCCGAACAAGCCTGTACCTCCACGTACAGTGCAGAAATTCATTCGCTGGTCAATTTTCCTCCCGCAGTACCGCTACAATATCTTGTATCGGTCCACTGCTAAGCACGGCAACGCTGATGCGTTGTCCCGTTTGCCTGTTGCTGAGGATAGAGCATTCGATTCTTCCGAACTTGCTTGCATGTTCATTGATGACGTGGTCGAATCGTTTCCGATTGATTTTCGTCGTGTAGCTACAGCCACAGCTGCTGACCCTGTCCTTGCTACCGTTTTGCGTTTTGTTGCTACACAATGACCCTTGTCAAAGTCACGGATCGAGGATCAGTTGGTGCGCCGATTTTTTGCTCACAAGGAGGGACTTTTTGTACGACGTGGTGTTTTGCTGTTGCGTTCTGATAATGATCAGTCCAGGGTCGTGGTCCCACGTTCGTTACAGTCCTCTGTCTTACGGCTTCTCCACCAAGGACATTGGGGTATAGTGAGAAAAAAACAACTTGCTCGTCAGCACTGTACTTGGTTCGGAATCGATGCTGCGATTACGAATATGTGCTCTTCTTGCATGGCGTGTGCCGAACAACAATCAGCACCACCGTGGAAATTCTTTGCATGGCCGAAAGCCCCTTCCCCTTGGCAACGCTTACACATCGATTTTGCTGGTCCATTCTGGAATGCTCGATGGTTGGTTGTGGTCGATTCTTTCAGTAATTTTCCTTTTGTTGTCCGGATGACTTCCACGACGTCATCTGCCACCAACCAAGCGTTATCCGCTATCTTTTGCATTGAAGGTCTTCCACAGACTATTGTTTCCGACAATGGCCCACAATTCATGTCCGCAGAATTTCAGTCGTTCTGCAAGGCCAATGGTATTCAACATCTGACGTCCGCGCCGTTTTCGTCTCAGTCAAACGGTGCCGCTGAACGATTGGTCCGGACTTTCAAGTCCCAGATGTTGAAGTTGAAAGAGTCGCATTCTCGGGAGTACGCGTTATTGCTCTTTTTGTCTTCGTATCGCTCTCAGGTCGCCGGCTGATTTGCTCCACGGTCGTCCTCAGCGAACCTTGATGTCTTTGCTACATCCGCCGCATCAGGTTCCTGTGCTGCGGCAGCCACCTGCTTTTGCTCCAGGCGACGTTGTATACTATCGCAACTATCGCGGTTCACGGCGTTGGCTCGCAGGGCGCATTCTGCGCTGCCTCGGCCGCGCTATGTATCTGGTTTTTGGGGCCTCTGGTGAGGTGCGTCGGCATCTCAATCAGCTGCGCCTCTGTCGTTGCACGGGTTCTGCTGCTCCCCGTCTGCTTTCAGCGACGGTGCCGTCCGGTCAGCGCCCTGGGGACCCATCTACTGGCTCGCCTCATCCCCAGGTGTTACCGACGCTGCCTTCCATTTTGCCCCATGGCGACGCGCCGCCGCCGCCGGTCCTCCCGCCCGCTACGCCCGCAGTGGACGCTTCGCTGCAGCCGCCAAGCGCCTCCCTGGGTCACACGCCGCCGATCGCTTCCCATGCGCAGCTGTCCTCCGACATGGAACTCTTGCCCGCTCCGGACCAGATGTCGTCTTCGCCTGTCGGGTACCCCGACGCGATGGAGGTCGAATCTTCGGCCCCTCCTGTCTCTTTACGGGCGCATACACCGCATGTTGGCGTGCACCCTGGACTAGGTTTTCAGGCGTTTCCTAGCTCCCCTCGTACCGAATGGCCGGGTGCGGGAGGCACAGCCTCGCCTGTTGTTAGGCTCCCCACCTCGTCGCATACGTCAACATGGGGTCCTCCCCACGGCGGGCGGAAGCCTTATAACACAACCGTTCGCCGATTTGCGGGGGTGGAATTTGGTGTCACCGCCAGACACCACACTTGCTAGGTGTTAGCCTTTAAATCGGCCGCGGTCCGCTAGTATACGTCGGACCCGCCGGTCGCCACTGTCAGTGATAGCAGACCGAGCGCCACCACACGGCAGGTCTAGAGAGACGTCCTGGCACTCGCCCCAGTTGTACAGCCGACTTAGCCAGAGAGGGATCACTGACAATTACGCTCTCATTTGCCGAGACGATAGTTAGCATAGCCGTCAGCTAAGTCATTGGCTACGACCTAGCAAGGCGCCATTACCAGCATATTGAAATGGAGACTATATCTGTACAAGAGCGATGTACACCGATTATGGATTAAAGTTAAGTATTACAAGATTTTCGTACTTTATTGCAATTCTCAAGACATTGTCCTGTTCCAGACCTCACGACAATCTGCGTGAGCTTAACGCGTGCCTTTCGGCTACCTCCGAGTGGCGTGGCTGTCTTGCTACGCCACTACAGTTATCAATGTAGCGCCAACACGAAACACTCGTTCACAACACCTGACGACTGCAGAACACTTTAAAGCCAGAAAATATCACTTTACTACAAGAGCAAACAGACGCGACACCATGTGGCACTGTTTATCCATGGCGTGGCAACAGGGGCGCTGTACCAAGCGAACTGCTGGTGGCGTTGTAGGGAAAGCCGGCTCACCATTCGTGTTACCTGGGCAACAGCGTCATGTCCCCACCGGTGAGCCAAACGTCAAAAGTCGCAACTAATATTAAACGCACTATAGTCATCAGGCTTTAATTTTATAATAAAATTTACGTCCTAGTTACTAAATGATTTTTGCATCAAAATATTTTATTTACTAATATAAAAATTTGTGTGATTTATTGTGTATTTGAAAGACCTTACACATTTTATTATTTAGAACCAACATCCACTTCTCGCACCATGCAGACATTTGTCTAAATGAGTCTGCAACTCGTTCTCGTGCTCTGATCACTTTCCTAGCTGGTAAACTACATTATGATCTCCAAACATTCTAAGAGGGCTGCACAGTTTGTCTCCTAAATCATTTATCGGTACATAAATTAAGATAAGCAGGGAACCTGTAACGCACCCTTGGGGGTCCCCAGATGTCACTTCGTTTACACTAGATGACTTCATATCAGTTATTACGGACTGTGCTCTCTGTGACAGGAAATCGCAAATGCCGGCCGGTGTGGCCGAGCGGTTCTTGGCGCTACAGTCTGGAACCGCGCGACCGCTACGGTCGCAGGTTCGTATCCTGCCTCGGGCATGGATGTGTGTGCTGTCCTTAGGTTAGTTAGGTTTAAGTAGTTCTAAGTTCTAGGGGACTGATGACCTTAGAAGTTAAGTCCCATAGTGCTCAGAGCAATTTGAACCATTTTTTGAAATCGCAAATCCAGGCGCAAAACTGATACGATACTCCGGAAACAAGCAATTTGGTTAGAAACCTTTTATGGAACGGTGTCAAAAAACTACTGGAAATCCAGGAGTATGTAAGCAATCTGAGATACTCTGAAGAGAGCACTAAAGACATCATTCAGAGTGTCGTGTGAATAACGAGTCAGTTCTTTCACAAATACAATATTTCCTTCATCCGCGCTGCTTATGTCTCATTAGATCGGTTTTGTCGAGGAATTTCATAGTAATGGAACACAGTATATGTTTTAAAAACCTATTACAGATGTTAGTCGTAAACCCTGACGATAGCACGAGTCGAGAGGATAAATATTTTGTTGGCTTCCAGTGGCTTTCGTGTCAGTTTATGCATTGCCATAGTATATTTAGTTGTTGCCGGGGTAACATAAAGCTACAAAATTATTCTTCAGTTAAGATCATTTTAAATTTGGAAATTTGTGTTAAGCTCTTATGGGACCAAACTGCTGGGGTCATCGGCCCCTAAGCCTACACACTACTTAATTTAATTTAAACTTATCGCTATAGGCAACACACACACCCAACCCCGAGGGATGACTTGAACCTCCGAGTGGGGGAGGGGGGGGGGGGAGCTGCACGGACCGTGACAAGGCAAGGCACCTCAGACCGGGCGGCTAACTAACACGCGCGGCAAGATAATCTTAAACAGGATGACACAAATTACGTGTTTGAAAGTATTTGTCTTCTGTGGTTTAATTGTTGCCGTAAATGACTCTCCTTGTGATATTGCTGTGTAGTATCCCTGCAAATTCTATAGCTCACTCACCGATGTTTCAGTTCACATTTCAGAATGATAGCTCTAACTTTGGTACTGTGTTTGTCGATGGCCAAGGCATTTCACGTTAATCGTAGGGTTGAGACGCACATTCAACAGCACATTTAGACCAAGAACAAAACCCCCGGAATGCCCATTTCTCGGTGAGATTACATGACAGAGCTGAAGTAAAATTGTAATGGCAACAGTTAAGCAACCTCTGATGCAGATTTTTGTGTAATGTTAACTCTGTTGTTTAACAGATTGCTGAATTGTCTACACGGTTCCAGAAAGGGCCAGTCAGGACGACCAGTCTCATTTGTAGCCCTAGGGAGTGTGCGAGTGCGAACTTCATTCAGTGAGAAGTCCACGACATCAGCAATACGTGCAGCGCAGAAAGTCAGGAAGTCACGACGGTCTCTCCAGAGGTTAATGAAAAAGAAACTACGATGCCAACCATTGAAGAACAGGGATGTGAAGCGGCCACAGTCTTTTGGAAATGACATGACTGAGGCCTCTGCAAATGGAACTGTCGACACGGATCAGACATGTCTTACTGATGAGCCACACGTTCATCTCCATAGGTACATCAACAAACGGAACTGGCAGTACCAGGCTGCCGAGAATCCACATTTTCTAGCTACTGCTGGACCTCATCAAGAAAAAGTCACTGTGTGGTGCCCACGTAGTACACAGTGTACTAAAATGCCCATTTTTATTGCGGGGCCTATTACAGCAGACCAGTAAAGCTAGGTATTGGAACATGAATTTCTACTGGCTACACGATACGACGGAATACTTGGAAACTACTGTTTCATGCAAGACGCACCACGTTTATAGCGTACTGCTGCCTTCTTAGATTTCTCTCGAGAGACGTCCAGGGATCAGACGATTGCCCTGAGCACCTTAACATTCATTAGAATGACGCCGTTATAGTGCCGATCTCAGCGCTGGTGATTATTTCACATGAGATTATCAGAAGGGCAGACCATTCAAAGACGCACCTGCAACAATCCTAGATGTTGGTACTGCAGTTTCCAGAGAAATTCGAGCATTCTAAAATAATGATATTAAGAAAGTCATCACGGAATTCCGTTCAAGGATATACGCATTCATTGCTGCAGAAGGGAAACACTTTGAAAACGCTCAGTATTTAATTTCAGGTTGTCTGCTACAGCATAAATGTGATGGTGAAGCGGGAACGTGTTGTATCTCCGCTTACAGTCACTCTCGTGCAGTGAACCGGCTTTATCGCCGCGCCCACGCACTATGCTCAAGGGAGAGGCTTGGTGACAAAAAACGACTAGAGCAGTTTCGGTACAGGACACATTCTTCCTACCGTTACAATAAATGACACCATTCGTCGCTAATGCCCGTCCGTACAGGTGCGTTGCATTGGCGGCACGGCTCCATCACCGATCCCGGAGGGTGTACACTCCAGTGACGGGCCGTGGACCGAGCGAGGCAAAAGGCCGCGTCACGGAATGTTCTGCTCCTGGCGCGACCGGGGGCGCCGTAACGTCCGCGAAGGAGCGAAAGACACTGTAACAGTACGGTGCACACTGCGGAACGGCGACTGCGTTTACGACCGCGCGTACGCATTTACGGCGGAGTCACGTCGACTCGACGGACGTGGTCCACGGCGGGAGAACTGAGAGACGTGTGTCGCGTCGCGTCGACTAGCTCGCACTGTCCGCCTGCTTTTGTCCCCGTGCGGTCCGGTGTGCCACGCACCGTTGCCGAAATTCGGCGTAACGGTACAACTGCCGCTACAGTGCCGTAGTTCAGCCCTTCGTGCGTTGGACGGTGCTGCCACCACAATGGTAAGAATCTGTAACCCCATATTATGTGGCAATAGAGAAAAACTTCGTAACACTTATTTTGAGCCAACCTGTAAGTAGGAGCCGTGTACTCGTGTAAGACGTGCGATGCTGTGGAGTTGCTGGAAACTGTGGAACTGTATGACAGGGGAGTTGGGCGAGTCGTTCCAGAGAGTGAGGAGGGGCGGGGGGGGGGGGGGGTGATAGTGACGGCGCCTTTGTCGAAGACCACTGGCGGAAACAGTTTTGGAAGGCGGAACCTGGGGGAGAGTACAGTGTTGCAGCTACAGCGGCCGATGTTGGGACGAGACGTCGGTCAGCTCTGCAGGCGGGCGGCTGGGCTGTCCGAGGCGACAGCATCGTGCGCACGCACTCTGCCCGCACGGCGGCTTTGCCGGCTGTCTGGCAAAGGTAACCTAGCTACTCCTCATCACCGCTTTCGTCCACGTTATTGGTACGTGGGTCGTTGGCCAGGAATGGAAGTGACAGAAGCGGGAGCCTCAGATGGCTAATATATATATATATATATATATATATATATATATATATATATATATATATATAGGGGACGTTATTGGTACGTGGGGCGATGGCCAGGAATGAAAGTGACAGAAGCGGGAGCCTCAGATGGCCAATATATATATATATATATATATATATATATATATATATATATATATATATATATATATACACTCCTGGAAATTGAAATAAGAACACCGTGAATTCATTGTCCCAGGAAGGGGAAACTTTATTGACACATTCCTGGGGTCAGATACATCACATGATCACACTGACAGAACCACAGGCACATAGACACAGGCAACAGAGCATGCACAATGTCGGCACTAGTACAGTGTATATCCACCTTTCGCAGCAATGCAGGCTGCTATTCTCCCATGGAGACGATCGTAGAGATGCTGGATGTAGTCCTGTGGAACGGCTTGCCGTGCCATTTCCACCTGGCGCCTCAGTTGGACCAGCGTTCGTGCTGGACGTGCAGACCGCGTGAGACGACGCTTCATCCAGTCCCAAACATGCTCAATGGGGGACAGATCCGGAGATCTTGCTGGCCAGGGTAGTTGACTTACACCTTCTAGAGCACGTTGGGTGGCACGGGATACATGCGGACGTGCATTGTCCTGTTGGAACAGCAAGTTCCCTTGCCGGTCTAGGAATGGTAGAATGATGGGTTCGATGACGGTTTGGATGTACCGTGCACTATTCAGTGTCCCCTCGACGATCACCAGTGGTGTACGGCCAGTGTAGGAGATCGCTCCCCACACCATGATGCCAGGTGTTGGCCCTGTGTGCCTCGGTCGTATGCAGTCCTGATTGTAGCGCTCACCTGCACGGCGCCAAACACGCATACGACCATCATTGGCACCAAGGCAGAAGCGACTCTCATCGCTGAAGACGACACGTCTCCATTCGTCCCTCCATTCACGCCTGTCGCGACACCACTGGAGGCGGACTGCACGATGTTGGGGCGTGAGCGGA
This sequence comes from Schistocerca nitens, assembly GCF_023898315.1. Classification (NCBI taxonomy): domain Eukaryota; kingdom Metazoa; phylum Arthropoda; class Insecta; order Orthoptera; family Acrididae; genus Schistocerca; species Schistocerca nitens. Next base: position 1,284,311,259 of record NC_064614.1, on the reverse strand, counting down.
AGACGGCCTAACGGTGTGCGGGACCGTAGCCCAGCTTCATGGAGACGGTTGCGAATGGTCCTCGCCGATACCCCAGGAGCAACAGTGTCCCTAATTTGCTGAAAAGTGGCGGTGCGGTCCCCTACGGCACTGCGTAGGATCCTACGGTCTTGGCGTGCATCCGTGCGTCGCTGCGGTCCGGTCCCAGGTCGACGGGCACGTGCACCTTCCGCCGACCACTGGCGACAACATCGATGTACTGTGGAGACCTCACGCCCCACGTGTTGAGCAATTCGGCGGTACGTCCACCCGGCCCCCCGCATGCCCACTATACGCCCTCACTCAAAGTCCGTCAACTGCACATACGGTTCACGTCCACGCTGTCGCGGCATGCTACCAGTGTTAAAGACTGTGATGGAGCTCCGTATGCCACGCAAAGTGGCTGACACTGACGGCGGCGGTGCACAAATGCTGCGCAGCTAGCGCCATTCGACGGCCAACACCGCGGTTCCTGGTGTGTCCGCTGTGCCGTGCGTGTGATCATTGCTTGTACAGCCCTCTCGCAGTGTCCGGAGCAAGTATGGTGGGTCTGACACACCGGTGTCAATGTGTTCTTTTTTCCATTTCCAGGAGTATATATATATATATATATATATATATATATATATATATATATATATATATATATATATATATGGTGGGTCTGACACACCGGTGTCAATGTGTTCTTTTTTCCATTTCCAGGAGTGTATATATATTTCGACGTCTTCAATAGTTTTGTAAATTGTCTGTCTTGCACGTCGCCTTTGTCGTCGGTAGCGCATCTTGGCAGCGTTCAATGCAGTTGCCTGTGCGACAGCAGCAGCGCGAATGAGCCGCTGCGCGGCGATCGCTCGCTATACACGCGGCAAACCGCGTGACCTCGATAAGGACTTAGAATATTTCACAGTGCCAGCCGCGCGTTATCCCGGACGCGGGAACTAGTCGTACTAGGTGCCCGCGTCCGCTGTTTGTCAGGCCCAGTCGGCGGCTGGCGCGCTGCCAAGCTGACGTAACCCGCCTTATCGGCGGGGTCAAAGGTCAATCGCTCAGAGAGCTGACGTAACATGCTGTTGTATACTCTATGCCGACAGATTCTAGATGTACTCTTGTCCGGTTTTAAGCTACGCTACAGATCAATTTATTTATGAAAATATACAGTACAATCACCAATAAACTTCACATATTCACAAGTACCTTTACCCTTACACCACACAAAAACAGACTCATTTACAGATATCTTACGTCTACTACGTGTAGAAAGGAAGAAGGGGGCAGGAGACATATAATTAGATTTCCCAAAGTCTTTATTAGCATTTTCAGCGACATGATATGTTTTGTAAGCGATGATATCCCTGTCGACGAAACTTTCAAGTCCAGACACGTTAGGTACTCCTGTACCTCCTCGTACAATGGTGTGTCAATGTGTTCTTTTTTCCATTTCCAGGAGTATATATATATATATACACTCCTGGAAATGGAAAAAAGAACACATTGACACCGGTGTGTCAGACCCACCATACTTGCTCCGGACACTGCGAGAGGGCAGTACAAGCAATGATCACACGCACGGCACAGCAGACACACCAGGAACCGCGGTGTTGGCCGTCGAATGGCGCTAGCTGCGCAGCATTTGTGCACCGCCGCCGTCAGTGTCAGCCAGTTTGCCGTGGCATACGGAGCTCCATCGCAGTCTTTAACACTGGTAGCATGCCGCGACAGCGTGGACGTGAACCGTATGTGCAGTTGACGGACTTTGAGCGAGGGCGTATAGTGGGCATGCGGGGGGCCGGGTGGACGTACCGCCGAATTGCTCAACACGTGGGGCGTGAGGTCTCCACGGTACATCGATGTTGTCGCCAGTGGTCGGCGGAAGGTGCACGTGCCCGTCGACCTGGGACCAGACCGCAGCGACGCACGGATGCACGCCAAGACCGTAGGATCCTACGCAGTGCCGTAGGGGACCGCACCGCCACTTCCCAGCAAATTAGGGACACTGTTGCTCCTGGGGTATCGGCGAGGACCATTCGCAACCGTCTCCATGAAGCTGGGCTACGGTCCCGCACACCGTTAGGCCGTCTTCCGCTTACGCCCCAACATCGTGCAGCCCGCCTCCAGTGGTGTCGCGACAGGCGTGAATGGAGGGACGAATGGAGACGTGTCGTCTTCAGCGATGAGAGTCGCTTCTGCCTTGGTGCCAATGATGGTCGTATGCGTGTTTGGCGCCGTGCAGGTGAGCGCCACAATCAGGACTGCATACGACCGAGGCACACAGGGTCAACACCCGGCATCATGGTGTGGGGAGCGATCTCCTACACTGGCCGTACACCACTGGTGATCGTCGAGGGGACACTGAATAGTGCACGGTACATCCAAACCGTCATCGAACCCATCATTCTACAATTCCTAGACCGGCAAGGGAACTTGCTGTTCCAACAGGACAATGCACGTCCGCATGTACCCCGTGTCACCCAACGTGCTCTAGAAGGTGAAAGTCAACTACCCTGGCCAGCAAGATCTCCGGATCTGTCCCCCATTGAGCATGTTTGGGACTGGATGAAGCGTCGTCTCACGTGGTCTGCACGTCACGCACGAACGCTGGTCCAACTGAGGCGCCAGGTGGAAATGGCATGGCAAGCCGTTCCACAGGACTACATCCAGCATCTCTACGATCGTCTCCATGGGAGAATAGCAGCCTGCATTGCTGCGAAAGGTGGATATACACTGTACTAGTGCCGACATTGTGCATGCTCTGTTGCCTGTGTCTATGTGCCTGTGGTTCTGTCAGTGTGATCATGTGATGTATCTGACCCCAGGAATGTGCCAATAAAGTTTCCCCTTCCTGGGACAATGAATTCACGGTGTTCTTATTTCAATTTCCAGGAGTATATATATATATATATATATATATATATATATATATATATATATATATATAGAGGAGACGTTATTGGTATGTGGGGCGTTGGCCAGGAATGAAAGTGACAGAAGCGGGAGGAGGAGGACGAGATTAGTGTTTAACGTCCCATCGACAACGAGGTCATTAGAGACGGAGCACAAGCTCGGGTTAGGGAAGGATGGGGAAGGAAATCGGCCGTGCCCTTTCAAAGGAACTGTTGTGTCTAGACCATACAGCCTAGACACAATGCTGTAGCCGATAGGGCACGCAAGGCTAACGCAGACGGGCGTGAAGTCTGGAACATGAGACTTATAAATGAATAAGAAGAAAAGTACGTAGATGCTTGTTACTTAACTTTTAATTAGTCCTTGGAATACATCTCTCTTGAATATTAGTAAGCTATAGGCACTGATACAAATGGCGCCTTGCTAGGTGGTCGCCATTTAACTTAGCAGAGGGCTATTCTACTGTCTATCTCTCGGCAAATGAGAGCAAGGCTTAGCACGTCCAATCGCTAGCTATGTTGTCCGTACAACTGGGGCGAGGTCTCCTCAGTCTCTCGAGACCTGCCATGTGGTGGCGCTAGGTTTGCGATCACACAGTGGCGACACGCGGGTCCGACATGTACTACCGGACCGCGGCCGATTTAAGTTACCACCTAGCAAGTGTGGTGTCTAGCGGTGACACCACATTCCTCCCCCGCAAATCGGCGAACGGTCGTGAGATAAGGCTTCCGCCCGCCGTGGGGAGGACCCCATGTTGACGTATGCGATGAGGTGGGGAGCCTAAGAACAGGCGAGGCTGTGCCACCCGCACCCGGCCATTCGGTCCGAGGGGAGCCAGGAAACGCCTGAAAACCTAGTCCAGGGTGCACGTCAACATGCGGTGTATGCGCCCGTAATGAGACAGGAGGGGCCGAAGGGTCAACCTCCATTGCGTCGGGGAATCCGACGCGCGATGACGACATCCGGTCCGGAGCTGGCAAGAGGTCCATGGCGGAGGACGGCTGGTCACGGGAAGCGAGCGGCGGCGCGTGACCCTGGGAGGAGCGTGGCGGCTGCAGCGAAGCGTCCACTGCGGGCGGCGCCGGCGGCGGCTGCGGCGGCTGCGGCGGCGGCGGCGCGACGCCATGAGGCAAAATGGAAGGCAGCGTCGGTAACACCTGGAGATGAGGCGAGCCAGTAGATGGGTCCCCCGGGCGCTGACCTGACGGCTCCGTCGCTGAAAGCAGACGGGGAGAGGCAGAACCCAGGCGACGACAGAGGCGCAGCTGATTGAGATGCCGTCGTACCTCACCAGAGGCCCCCAAAACCAAATACATCGCGCGGCCGAGGCAGCGAAGAATGCGCCCTGCGAGCCAACGCTGTGAACCGCGATAGGTGCGATAATAGACAACGTCGCCAGGAGCAAAAGCAGGAGTCTGCCGCTGCACAGGAACCCGATGTGGCGGATGCAGCAAAGACATCAAAGTGCGATGAGAACGACCATGGAGCAATTCAGCCGGCGAGCGACCATCGCGGGGCTGAGAGCGATACGAAGACAAAAAGAGCAACAAAGCGTCCTCCCGAGAATGCGACTCTTTCAATTTCAACATCTGTGACTTGAAAGCCCGGACCAATCGTTCAGCGGCACCGTTTGACTGAGGCGAGAACGGCGCGGATGTCAGATGTTGAATACCATTGGCCTCGCAGAAGGACTGAAATTCTGCGGACATGAATTGTGGGCCATTGTCGGAAACAATAGTCTGCGGAAGACCTTCAATGCAAAAGATAGCTGACAAGGCTTGGATTGTGGCAGAAGACGTCGTGGAAGACATCCGGACAACAAAAGGAAAATCACTGAAAGCATCGACCACAACCAACCATCGAGCATTCCAGAATGGACCAGCAAAATCGATGTGCAAGCGTTGCCAAGGGGAAGTGGCTTTCGGCCATGCAAAGAATTTCCGTGGCGGTGCGGATTGTTGTTCGGCACACGCCACGCAAGAAGAGCACATATTCGTAATCGCCGCATCGATTCCGAACCAAGTACAGTGCTGACGAGCAAGTTGTTTCGTACGCACTATACCCCAATGTCCTTGGTGAAGAAGCTTTAAGACAGAGGACTGTAACGAACGTGGGACCACGACTCTGGACTGATCATTATCGGAACGCAACAACAAAACACCACGTCGGACAAAAAGTCTCTCCTTGTGAGCAAAAAAACGACGAACCAAAGGATCCTCGATCCGTGACTTTGACAAGGGCCATTGCGTAGCAACAAAACGCAAAACAGTAGCAAGGACAGGGTCAGCAGCTGTGGCTGTAGCTACACGACGAAAATCAATCGGAAACGATTCGACCAGGTCATCGGTTTCCGAATCAATGAACATGCAAGCAAGTTCGGAAGAATCGAATGCTTTATCCTCAGCAACAGGCAAACGGGACAACGCATCAGCGTTTCCGTGCTTAGCAGTGGACCGATACAAGATATCGTAGCGGTACTGCGAGAGAAAAAGTGACCAGCGAATGAATTTCTGCGCTGTACGTGGAGGTACAGGCTTGGTCGGATGAAAAAGCGATGTCAAAGGTTTGTGGTCCGTGATGATGGTAAAGTGACGACCATACAAGAAATCGTGAAACTTTGTAACACCAAACACGAGAGCTAAAGCTTCTTTCTCTATCTGTGAATAATTTCTTTGCGCAGATGAGAGCAATTTGGACGCAAAGGCAATAGGGCGATCATGCGAGCCATCCTTGTGCGCAAGCACAGCACCGATCCCGAAATCCGATGCATCTACCATCAACAAAAGGGGTTTCTGGGGATCGAATGGCGTAAGGCACGTATTTGAAAGTAACGCCGATTTCAACCGGCGAAAGGCGCGTTCGCATTCCGTCGTCCAGACGAACGGAACACCTTTACGGCGTAAGCGATGAAGCGGAGCTGAAATGGAAGAAGCATTGCGCACAAACTTTGCATAATAATTAATTTTACCCAGCACACTCTGTAGTTGTTTAACATCCCGTGGCGAAGGCAACTCCTGTATGGCACGGAGGTGCTCTGGACTCGGATGTATACCTTGGGCATTTATGACATGCCCCAGGTAGGGTAAGTCCCGAGCAAAAAACACACATTTGTCCTTCCTCAAGCGAAGACCATTCTGACACAAGACCTGAAATAATGTTCGGAGATTTTGCAAAAGTTCGGCTTCTGTTTTTCCTGAGATCACAATATCGTCCAGATAGTTCGCAGCAGTAGGGACCGACGCACAAACAGTTTGTAAATATTGCTGAAACAAAGCAGGGGCGGATGCACACCCGAATGGCAGTCTTTTGAAGCGATACAAGCCAAGATGCGTGTTTACCACCAAGACGCGCTGGGATTCTGCGTCCACAGGTATTTGCAAGTACGCATCTGCTAGGTCCAATTTTGAAAAATATTTTGCCGGGCACAGTTTGTCAAAAAGATCTTCCGGGCGGGGCAAAGGAAAAGTGGCAGTCACAAGTTGTGGATTCACTGTTGCCTTGAAGTCCACACAAAGTCTCAGTTTTCCGGAAGGTTTTGATAAAATTACTAAGGGTGAGGCCCAGAGAGAAGCCTGCACACGTTCAATTACACCTTGTGATACTAAATCGTGTAATGTTCTTGCGACCTCATCACGCAATGCGTGGGGAACATTGCGCGCTCTGAAAAATTTCGGTTGTGCGTTTTCTTTCTGTTCCAAATGCGCTTCATAGTCCTTAGCGCAACCAAGGCCCGGTGCAAAAATGTCTGCAAATTCTTCACAAAGACTAGAAACACTGGCGGAAGGCACAGTCTGATTCACTGATAGGACCTGATTTACTATAGACATATGAAACAATTGAAATAAATCTAAACCAAACAAGTTCACTGCAGTAGAAGAACGAAGAACGTAAAATGAAACAAGTTTCGTTTGTCCCTTGTATGTTGCAAGAAGGCTGCACTGTCCTAACACAGGGATATGCTGTCCTGAGTAACTATGTAACTTAACATTGGCGGCACGCAGGGGCGGTTTGCCCAGTTATTTGTACGCGTCGTGATTGAGCAATGAAACTGCAGCTCCGATATCGAGCTGGAATGGTATCACTTTGCCTTCAAAGTCTAAGTCCACAAAAAGTTTATTGTCCTGCTGACGACAAGAGCGACTGTCACGTGCAGTTTGAACTGATACAGGTACAGAAGCACTTGCAACTTTACGGGATTTTCGGCGACGTCGACGCACTCTGTTTGTGGGACTAACACAGTCACTGTTAGCTAAAGTGTCACTGGACGGGTGGGAATGAACTACATGAATGTCCATGGGCGAAGGTCCACGAGCCTGATTATCCTGGGTTCGATTCCGGCGCGAAGCAAAGGGCCTGGAATTATTGTGATTGTCTGATCTAAGCTTTTTCTGGCAAACACTTTGAACATGTCCTTTCTTTTGACAGTAAAAGCAAATAGCTTGGCGTGACGGGCAATTTTCACGCGAATGTCTAGCTGCACACCGCGGGCATGATTTCACTACAGTTGCTTGCTTACGCGGCGCACGTGTTTGCAAGGTAGGCTGCCGCTGCTGTGACGGGCGCGAGGGCCGCGTAGTGTCCCGTGCAGCAGGCCCGGCGGGCCGGTTAATGTGACACACTGCTGGCGAAGTTTCAAATGAGTCCTGAGCAAAGTCAAGTGTGTCTTGCCTATCCAATATGTCTATCACTTGTTGGAGGGAGGGATTAACGAGTTTCAAAATCTGTTCCCGTATGCGAACATCAGAAACGTTCTGTGCTATTGCATCACACACCATAGTGTCTGAATAAGGAAGGCCACAGTCACATTCAAAGGCACACTCCCTAGCAAGTCCTTGCAAAGTTGCAACCCACTCCCTATTAGTCTGACCGGCCGTACGTTTTGTACGAAAGAACGTATACCTTTTTGCAACTACATTAACTGTTTCCTTGAAATAGGCATCTAAAGCAGACAAAATTTCTTCGTAGGTCAGAGTTGCTACGTCGCGTCGGGGAAACAATTTCACTATCACACGGTAGGTAGACACACCGACACAAGAAAGCAAAAACGGCTGCCGCTCGTTACCTTGAATTCTATAGGCTGCTAGATGAAAGTGGAACTGGCGAGACCATTCGTGCCAGGTCTCTTTGGTGGCATCGAATGGTCTAAATTGCGGTGCAACAGCATGGTGTGGACGCGGTAGCGATGAAGCGGCGGCTGCCGCATCGTTTTGCAGCGCACGTTGACCCTGGACGAGCTGTCCAAGGGCTTCCAATAACGCCTGCGTCTGCTGATTCTGCAAGCGAAAAAATTCGGACAGTACATCTGGAGATTGTGGCGAAGCCATGACACAAACGAATTAATAAAAAATCCCATCCTCGTCGCCAATAATGTTGTGTCTAGACCATACAGCCTAGACACAATGCTGTAGCCGATAGGGCACGCAAGGCTAACGCAGACGGGCGTGAAGTCTGGAACATGAGACTTATAAATGAATAAGAAGAAAAGTACGTAGATGCTTGTTACTTAACTTTTAATTAGTCCTTGGAATACATCTCTCTTGAATATTAGTAAGCTATAGGCACTGATACAAATGGCGCCTTGCTAGGTGGTCGCCATTTAACTTAGCAGAGGGCTATTCTACTGTCTATCTCTCGGCAAATGAGAGCAAGGCTTAGCACGTCCAATCGCTAGCTATGTTGTCCGTACAACTGGGGCGAGGTCTCCTCAGTCTCTCGAGACCTGCCATGTGGTGGCGCTAGGTTTGCGATCACACAGTGGCGACACGCGGGTCCGACATGTACTACCGGACCGTGGCCGATTTAAGTTACCACCTAGCAAGTGTGGTGTCTAGCGGTGACACCACAGGAACTATCCTGGCATTTGCCTGAAGTGATATAGGGAAATCACGGAAAACCTAAATCAGGATGGCCGGACGCGGGATTGAACCGTCGTCCTTCCGAATGCGAGTCCAGTGTGCTGACCACTGCGCCACCTCACTCGGTACAGAAGCGGGAGCCTCAGATGGTCAATATATATATATATATATATATATATATATATATATATATATATATATATATATATATATATATATATATAGGGGACGTTATTGGTACGTGGGGCGTTGGCCAGGAATGAAAGTGACAGAAGCGGGAGCCTCAGATGGACGTTATTGGTACGTGGGGCGTTGGCCAGGAATGAAAGCGACAGAAGCGGGAGCCTCAGATGGGATATATATATATATATATATATATATATATATATATATATATATATATATATATAGGGGACGTTATAGGTACGTGGGGCATTGGCCAGGAATGAAAGCGACAGAAGCGGGAGCCTCAGATGGCCAATATATATATATGGGGACGTTATTGGTACGTGGGGCATTGGCCAGGAATGAAAGTGACAGAAGCGGGAGCCTCAATAGGGGATGATATTGGTATGTGGGGCGTTGGCCAGGAATGAAAGTGACAGAAGCGGGAGCCTCAGATGGCCAATATATATATAGGGGACGTTATTGGTACGTGGGGCGTTGGCCAGGAATGAAAGTGACAGAAGCGGGAGCCTCAGATGGCCAATATATATATATATATATAGGGGACGTTATTGGTGCGTGGGGCGTTGCCAGGAATGATGGCCAATATATATATAGGGGACGTTATTGGTACGTGGGGCGTTGGCCAGGAATGAAAGTGACAGAAGCGGGAGCCTCAGATGGCCAATATATATATATATATATATATATATAGGGGACGTTATTGGTGCGTGGGGCGTTGCCAGGAATGAAAGTGACAGAAGCGGGAGCCTCAATAGGGGACGTTATTGGTACGTGGGGCGTTGGCCAGGAATGAAAGTGACAGAAGCGGGAGCCTCAGATGGACGTTATTGGTACGTGGGGCGTTGGCCAGGAATGAAAGCGACAGAAGCGGGAGCCTCAGATGGCCAATATATATATATATATATATATATATATATATATATATATATATAGGGTTGGAGCAAGTAGGACTCGCACACTGAGGGTTCGTACGAACTATACAGGCAGTTCATCCATCGCGGCAGTCGAGAGTCTCGAGGTTTTATGTCTGTTATCCGCACTGATACTGGCAAGATACCATTCCTGGGAACTCCCAGACTTTTGAGAATGTTTCAGTTATAAGTTGAATATCGGTCAACAAGTGAGAAAAGTAATATTTTTGTGTGATATAATTAAAAATTAACAATTTTCAGATTTTTTCCTTTACTTACGCGGTGAAACATCGCTCTTTTCCAAATTTCACGGTTCCAGGTCAAGGGGTAGTAACTATAGGTGTTGAGTGAGTTTCCATGTATGAAAATATATGACATACAGGGTAACAATTATTTAACTGAATGAAGAAAAAACGTAAATTAGTTTCATACTACAGCGTGCACACATTTCATTCGGCATGTAAACGTCACTACAGATATTCAGATTTAGTTATGATATGTTCAGTATGCCTGCATCCTTGGGGATGATCTGACGCAGGTGAATACCAAAATTCTGCAAGACCCTCTGAACTGCCGGAAAATCTATGCTGTCGATGACCCCCTGAACGGCTGTTTTCAGATCAGTAGTTGTTTTTGAGCTATTGCTGTACACCTTGTTTTCAATATAGCCCCACAAAAAGGAGTCGTAAGTGTTCAGATGCGGAGAATATGGCGGGCAATCGAGGCCCATAGCAGTGGCCTCTCGGTACCCAACACGCAGAATGTGGTCCCCAAAGTGCTCCTGCAGGGCATCAAACACTCCCCTGCTTAGACATGGTCGAGTTCCATCTCGCACGAATCACATCTTGTCGAAATTATGGTCACTAAATAACAGGGATGAAATCATCTTCCAGAACCTTCACGTAAAATTCGGTAGTTACCGTACCGTGATGGAATATCGCACCGATTTTTCCGTCACTGGACACTGCTCACCACACAGTCACCCGATGAGGGTGAAGAGACTTCTCGATCGCGAAATGCGGATTCTCAGCCCCCGAATGCGCCAGTTTTGCTTATTGTCGAATCCGTCCAAATGAAAGTCGGCTTCGTTGCTAAGGCAAACCGCGCATGCGCGTACTAATTCCCATCATGCACGCGGCCGACCGTACACTTTGGACGTCTTAACTCAAACCGTTGAGAAGCTATGACGATTTTATTTCACATAGCTCAATAAGTGTTATCATGCAAATGGCTGCACCTTTCGACTGCATTCATCTAGAAACTTCAATTTTTTGCACTGCCAAGAGGCCGTAAACTCCAGTAGGTGGCAAAAGGCATAAAAGTTTCAACGTGACACGTGTACCTGTTCCTGAGAAAAACGATTTCTAACAGTCAGATAGGAAGACAGACGGAAAGACGGAGATCAAAGTGGCCCTATGAGGTTTCCGTTCTTGCCGACTGAGGTATGAAACCTGCGAGAAATGAACCATTTGTTATAGCATTGTTTCCAGGTAGCATTTGGTACAGCGGAAGGTGTACAAAACGGTAATTCCAGGGTCGTGTGGTAGATTCCCTGGACGGAAGATTATTTTTAGTTTTGACTTTCAATTTTTACGTTACACAGAGTGTCACCGTTCTCTTCTTCACATTCCCCTCGATCGTCGACTTCTTCGGAGCAAGTCAGCTCCTCATCGCACACAAGCGTATACACCGATAAAACTTCCGCTGCTTTCTAGTGTATTTTACTTACAGTCTGAATGCATTCTTCAGTTATTACCGCTGTAATTTCTGAAGTGATAATGTCATTTTCGACCGAAACATGTAAACTTTAATCCAGCTTCGTTTTCAGTCGTTGCTTCGACACATGCTTGTGGATACTGTCATCTTGTGACTCCTGGCTTCCTTCTAGCGATGTTCCAGTACTTTCACTTGTACTATCAGAAATGTTCGATCGACTCGAAATTTTTCACAATCCTTTTACTGTGTTCTCACGGTATTCTCCTAAAATTCACATTACTTGGCGGGCAGCTAGCAAGCGAATGAGCTCTGTAGCCGTAGCTAGCGCTGAACCTAAAGGCCGATTGTCAGAATTTACCTTCTGCTAGCCCTATTTTTTGCCTGCAGCTCCCAAGGGCTGTTCGAAGATCAAATTTACATTGACGGAATACAACCCGTTTTGGAAAAGATGGCAAAAAAAGTCGCATAGGAACTACAGTTTTACAAAGGCACAATAAAAAGGGATGGCGTTAGCGATTAGTAATGGAAAAGTCTTCGGTCCCACGTTCTAGCCCCGCCATTGTTAAAATTTTGAATAAAAATCATCACCTAAGGCAACCGAAGACCTGCGGCATAAGAAGAGACCACCATTATGCCAACGGCCTTATCAAAGTAGGCCGAGGAGTGGACAGAGGTTCAGTGCACTCTCTCAGCCTTAGTGTCGGAAACACCCCGTGAAAGGTGAAAGAGTCAGCCATGACAACGGTGTGATGATTCAAAATTCAATGGAAACCACTGCATTAAAAACACATAACGTGTATCCATAGGACGTGGCCTGTAGTTGAAAATAAAATTTGTGGCGGGTCACATCAAACGAGTCAGAAGACTGAAGAGCCAAAAGAAGTAAAAATAAGGTAAATTATAGTGGACGTTTCCCAAAGCCTTCGGACTTTGCTCGGAAAATACTTTTCTGAAGCGTACTTAAGGATATTTTTGAACTTTTTTTCAGTTTCTGCTCCACATCTCCGTCATCATTATTGAGTATTTGATGTTGACGGCCGAGATACTCTGCATTTTTTATCTGTCATTCTTGTTAAGCAAAAACATATTCCTACCATTCTTATCATTCTTTGTAAATCCGTAGGCGTTGTTCCTTACTATAACTGAAACCTTCCTCTGGGTAACTGATTCGATAAGTTTAAGTCTGTTGCTAGGAGGTATAAGACGTCACCATAACGAGTTGTTTCTCTGTCTGCTCGAAGCAATTTTCCGGAAACACATTCAGAATAATATCACATGAATCCCTGTGTGTGGCACCACTTTTGAGTGTACGACCTTCCCAAGCAATGCCTGGCAAATTGAAGTCACCCTCCATTACAACAGCATGATCAAGGATATTATTAACGATAACCTGCAAGTTTTCTGTGACTACAAGTCCTGACACAGGTGGTCTGTAAAAGCACCGGATTATCATCTTTGAGCGATCTCTGATGCCTGAGGTCACACAGATTAATACATATTCGGAATCCGTGATAACCTAGCTATGTATTAGTTCCTTAGTGCAATAAATACGCCGCCACCACTGACGACTAACGTATCCTCACGTTTAATATTCGAATCGGAACTTACGATTTCTCTGCTATTCACTTCCGGTTTCAGTCAACATTCTGTTCCTAATACCAACTTGGCATTATAGCCTTCAATAATCGATACTAGTTCTGGGAACTTTCCTTGGATGCTCGTGCAGTTTAAAATAAGAAACTTTTCTACATCCAGTCTTCGAAGACGAGCATTCTCTAAGGACGTTGTGGCTGTTGTAAGTTCGATTTTGGCAGGAAATTCGTCTCTTATTCCAAGGGGGTTCCTCTAACCTAAAAAACGTTTATGTGCACGCGAAATATACTCTGCTACACTAGTTGCCGTTTCCTGCTTGTAGTGCACGCCTGAGGTATTAAGGGAACCCCACAATTCTCCACCCAATTGCGGAGGTCGAGAAATTCGCATCTGATACCTCCGTGGAGTCGTCTGAGCGTCTGGCTTGTACCTTGCACTCTGCTCCAGACCCGAGGACCGCGATCGACACTCGGCCCGATAGTATGAATAGCATAGCCTGCACCACGTGTGCGATTCTAGTTGCCTTCACCAAGTCAGCCAGCCGCCGAAAGCAGCCGAGGATGGCCTCAGAACCTAAGCGGCAGACGTCATTCGTGCCGACATGTGCCACTACGTGCAGCCGGTACACCCAGTGCACTAGGTAGCCGCCGGCAGCACCTCCTCTAGATCGTGGACGACACCACAAGCAAACATATCGAGTGAACACCGGCATTATTTACCGCCGTGCATGCTGTTTCTCTGCGGCTGCGTTACCCGCATAACGATGGAGCTCCTAATGGACAGCATACCCCTCCTCTGTACTTGTCCGGACTGTGGAGGAAAATCCGTCACCGGTCCAACATCCCGTGCTGGCTCAGAAGTATCATCGTTATTGGGGTAGCACCTCGCACCTGTTGCTAATGCATAAGGAGCCAGGCGTGCGGCGTATTCCCTCTTTCGCCTTCTGCCCAGAGACGCCCTACGTTAACCGACCGCTGTTTGTCTCTCTCTGTCGAGTGAGGACGGACCGGTCAGATCTTGCATATCGGAGGATACAGCGACAAGCGACAACTAGGTCACCAGGGGATTCCAACGACACCAGCTGATGTCGCCGACGCTTTGAACAGAATCTAGAAGCCTGTCGACAATGGCCAATTTAGCTTGCAGCAGTTTATGGACAGCAGCCATTTCTCCTTGCGTCCATTCACAACAAGCAGTCCGTATTGATATCGTACTGTGTAAAGTTATTGAGCAAGATCTCAAAAAATACAAGCAAAGCAGTCAGGAGTAAATGAGAAAGTAAAAACAGACCCCCCACGCAAGGGACATTACCCGACCGTCATGTTACTCAGGTTTGAATGTAAGAAAAACATAACGAGGCGAATAAACGAACACTAAAATCTGCTCTGCAGGTTCCCGCTATAGCCTGAGACCGCAAGATCCGCAAGCTCCGAAAACATAATTAAATGTCTCTGCTAACAATTTGATAAATCAACAGTTCCTTTTTTACTAAAAACTCTGCTTCTACGAAAGCTACTCCAGGAAATAAATGTGGAAAATCTGATGCACTGATCTAAACTATGCACTTCGTGCTAACGTGACACTGAAATGTAATCACAAGACTTTGCACTTCTGGCGGGGGAAGAAATACGCGAGGAAGTCACCTCACACAAGGATATTCACTAATACTTAAGCAGAAAAAAAAGCTTAGAGTAATTTGCTAAACAGCAGTTTAAGCAGTAAAATACACAGGTACAGTTCACAGAAACTAACCTAAAGTACTGTGTACCAAACAACAGGTAGTGCTGCTACCGCTACATGGCCGTTCTACTGCCTCGGCGCCTGACACTGCACTTACGAAGAGCTCCCCGACCACCGTGCCCTAAACTCCTAAGTGCTGGCTTTATGTCAGATGGACTGCTGGCAGCACTGTGGAACCGACGAGTCATTCGTTCGCTTACCTCATACAATTTTTTACACCCATCCTCCACAATGCTCGAATTTTCCTGCCTTGGTCTTGATTCAGCTGTGCTTTCTCCTTCGCATTTTCACTTCAGTACCAACTAACCAACAACTGACTTGGAAAACTTTAGATGGATTGAAACGTCAGTTTATGGATTTGTTACTCAGGTGACATTCAATGACATTCTAAGTGTCTCAGTTCTTCTGACTGACCAGTTCTGCAGTTATTGCCTCTCGAATGATGGCACAACACGCTCCGCCGCCTTCGATAGAGGCGAGTCAGCCTCTCGCGACGCTTAGTGGTCGCTTCTATAATACTTAGTGGTGTCCGAATACCTTTGATCAGACAGAGTAGCAGGTAGAGTCATGCTCAAAAGTATCCGAACGACCTGAATTGCATTTCGCCTGATTCGCATGCAACCCACATAACGCAGCTGTCTAGCAGGTCCTCTAATCGCTCCTTGGTACAGTCGTTTGACTATTGAAAATGGTTCCAACACGTCATCACTAGAATACACTGCTCTGTATCGCAATGTTAAGTAATACCAAGGTACTACAAATATCAGGCAACACCTTATCACAGATAAGACTGTCCTTAAGGCTTGTAAGCTCACATTTATTACAATAAATAATATATCTGAAGTGTTACCACTCTCATTATTACGTCAGATAGGTAATGCACGTAGTAAGTTCGTCGTATTCATGACTTCCTCTTCAAAGTAACATACCGTACTTAGAATATAACACAAAATGACATTAAAAATTCAAGTTATTCACGAGCAGCTAGTTGAGAATACGTATGAACTTCAAATGACACGACGAGGCGTCTCGTTATGCATATGGATTCAAACCCTGGTCATGCAGACTAGGCAGAGATATCGTGACTGACGGAAACTAATAGTCATTCCTGACTAGGCATACAGAGAGTGATATACCTCAGTTTTAGACAGTATCAGTTTGGAAATATCAACTGTAAATTACATAACCTAAACATTTTTAATGGACGCAAATTCCACCCAACATCTATTGTCCCTGTTAACGAACTACGAGAGATGTTAACTATTGCTTCCTCACAAGTAACTTACTTGAAATGCCGTGAGGTAAAGCTTTGCGTTGGACAGGGATTCGAACCCAGAACCTAATCAGATTGTTATCGAAACACAATCAACTGTGACATATCGGATTTTCTTGGCAGTAGCTAGATGTTTTAACTGAAATGATGAGACGAAATATTAATTTTTCCCTTCCCAGGATTCCAACCTGGCACCTATCGCTGTTATATTCTAGAGAAATCGAACGTTAAATATGACTTTGTTACACCAGGAGCGACATATGAGCGTGTTTGAACTAGAAATAATATGACGAAAAGTTCAGTGCTGACTGGGAATAGAGCTCCACGCATTTCGTTGATGATTACACGCAAAGAGACGTCGGCTACCGAATTTTTCTCCACCAGCAGCTCGGAATAATATCTCTCAAATAGTTCTGTGTCTCACTGGGAGTCAAAAACGTCAAATATCGTTAGTGTTGACAACGAATGAAAATACATTAAAAATCGAAATTATTATCCACCAGCAGATAGGTGTTCTCATGCTACAGCTTGATAAAACATAATGAAATCTTTAGTGCTGGGCCAGGATTCGAACCCATTCACGCGCAGTATGTGGAGATGTTGAGGAATCTGGAGTTTTGAACAAACAACAAACTGTAGCCGAGCTGTATTGTCACGAAGGGATCAAATTCCGCGTTAAGGGCGTTCTGAGTTGCATTCCCAGTTCAGAACCAATTTTATCGACATACAGAAGCTCAGATAAAAGATAAGTGTCCTGTGGGCCTATATAGCGATTGTTTCGTCACTAGAAATAAATAACTAGTATAAGAAAGGTTACTGTTGATAGAGTTTCTACGTGTCGCCACTCCGTCCGTAGATCGTGGTCCTGCGGTAGCGTTTTCGCTTCCCACGCCCGGGTTCCCGGGTTCGATTCTCGGCGGGGTCAGGGGTTTTCTCTGCTTCCTGATGACTGGGTGTTGTGTGATGTAGTTAGGTTTAAGTAGTTGTAAGTTGTAGGGGACTGATGACCTGAGATGTTAAGTCCCATAGTGCTCAGAGCCATTTGAACCATTTTTTTTTTTTTTGTCGCCATTCCAAACTTTATTGTGGCTCAACCTAACGTCTACTTGGTAGAGAAGGAATATCATTTTTAATGTGAATTTCAGACGACAATGCCATTATATCTTCTTCACTTGGTGTAGCCAGAAGAGAATGGAATCTGTCTCTCCCTATCTAAAATCATTGATCGAAGTTGGAATCGATCCCAGACCACAGATATATCAACCTATCATCAACCCAACATACCACCAAATCCTCGTCTCAGGGCCTCATTTTTCTATCATAACGCCGTTGTACCACACTGGCTGAGAATTCTGACACACAGGCTCCCTGTATCAATTTGCAGCATGTTCAGTAAATTCATTTACTTGGTTGACCGAATCACCATGAACAAGCTGCCTCTGCTACCCAGTGCATGCATTCATCTATATTTTGTAATCACCAAAATAAAATCACGTAACTGCCACCAACACAGTACTGCCAACAGTGTAGGTTTCAGAAATTAAAATAGGAAGTGTTCCTCTCCACTTGAGCTACTCTATGGCGCTGTCAGTTTGTTGAAAACGTCGTGCAGTCCAAAAGAAAAGGTATAACTGTTTGTCTCTCATAAGTATTGACCTGGCGATATGCCTTATCCCACAGCGCTGTGGAATGCAGAAGTTCTGGAGGAACTGTTCTTGACTTCTGGAGCTGTTATCCCTAAGTGTCAGCTAGTGGCGTCATGGTAAGTATCGCGCACGATAGGTATGATGTCGCGAGTTCCAGTACATTCACTGCTATATTTTTTAAAACGCAATTCAGCTGTCTGCTAAAATTATCAATATAGTGGAACTTGTAAGATAATTTCCTTCACTTCTCAACCAAAATAGTCGTATGTGGAAAAAGGGCTAACTTCTGCGACATTTTGTTCATTTCACGTTTAATAGACAGCGAGACAGTAGATGCATCTCGAAACTTTTGTATTATGTATGGGTAGAGCGCATCGTGCCATAATACGTCGGAAAAGTATTTTCTACATTAGCTGTCGTCTGTTAGTGGCATTTTATTCTTCTTCAAACCTTCTTTGACAGCTTTAACTCAGAACAAGTTTTCTACATGCATGTAATCAATAAACTGCATATGCATTCTCAGACTGTTATAGAAGACATCAGAGAATTCGCATATATCGTTGATGATTAATTTCTCTCTCATGTTTACTATTGTTTTAACAACATTAAAGGAAACCTTACGAAAATTGTGAACTGTATTATAAAAAATGAAATAAAACTACCCACGATAACCTTACGACGAAAGTCTGTTTTAATAAAACTGAGTATCTGTACACAAGCGTGCCTCTATCGTCACGAATTGGTAAAATACTACTCATTTAGATTTTGATTGGGTCTGTGTTTCAAAAAATGGCTCTGAGCACTATGGGACTCAACTGCTGTGGTCATCAGTCCCCTAGAACTTAGAACTACTTAAACCTAACTAACCTAAGGACATCACACACATCCATGCCCGAGGCAGGATTCGAACCTGCGACCGCAGCAGTCGCACGGTTCCGGACTGCGCGCCTAGAACCGCGAGACCACCGCGGCCGGCGGTCTGTGTTTAATTGGTATGTTGTGTCATTGTCAAGAGGTATGCAAATGTGGCATTTCATAAATAAAGTTATGTATTCCTAGAATCCCAAAATTTGCTTGTCAGCAGCGGAAAGAGGCACTACCTGTTGTGCAGCATTGTGTAAGTTTTTCACCATTGCACTATGAGCAAAAAGTATTTTCTTGTGATTTCCTTATCGATGATTGACCTGACTGCTTGTAGCCCTTTCGCAGAAGGGATAAAAACGATACAATCAGTGACACTTGAACTGCGAACCATATCAGACGCCTTTTCACAGGTCAGCACGTTACCACAGAGCTGGCGAAGAAGCATGTATCTTAGCTTCCTCTTACGAGACCAATAGTGGCTAGAACTGGTAAACCTCTATTTGAAAGACGATATTAGTTGGGATTTCCACGTGCAACGACTTTCCTCGGCTGAAAACCGTAAATTTACAATCTTTTGTTACACCTCAAGCGATAATAACTCAGATTATTCAATGGAAATGACAGGTAAAATCAAGTGAACTTTGAGGCTTAATTCCGTGCACACCAGGAAGTAACTCGCCGATCACAGATTTGCCAAACATACGTTGCCTTGTTGCCAAATCTCAGTTACAATACCAGCAGGAAGAAGACGAACCGAGGTGATCTTACAGCGGGCTGGGAAGTGACCATAGCTGGTGTCTTCAAGTCGCGGCTGCTACGGCATGGAATACGTAATGCGTCTGATTCGCATTTCTGTAACTAGGTTTAGGGACTGCAGCGTAGTTACTAATAACACTCAGAACTGACTGCAAACCAAGCATCATAAATCAGTAACTCTCATAGTTGTTTTTATATTTCTTTCGTAAGTGTACTCAAAACTAAGAAATTCATTCACAGACGTTTTCGTGCCTCGCCGATAGTCGAGCACAACAAACAAATTTTTTAAAAAAAGATTGTGTGTGTGTGTGTGTGTGTGTGTGTGTGTGACAGAGAGAGAGAGAGATAAAAATAAAAAAAAAAGGATGAGAGAGAAAGAGATTAAAACATTGTAAAGAAATTGAATCATGGTATATAAAGAAATCTTTCATTAAAATGACACGTTCCGCATCATTACGAAATCCCTTATTCATGATCTATGAAACAAGAACTAATTTAATGTAAACTAATCTAATCATATCATATTGATGACTAGCCATGAAGAGTCATGAATTACTGAAGTTTTTGCCAATACCAGTAACCAAATCTAAACTTGAAAATAAAAGACGACAGTTTTTGTAATAAACGGGGACTTCTATCAAGACCCTTTCGTCCCTGTTAACTAACCACGTAAGATGTCTGATATACCTCTATTCTGTAGTAACAAAGTGTGCATGCATTTAAAGATGAAGTGCATAATGTGAAGTTCTGCGACGGAGATACGAACCCAACACGTAATCGGATTGTTAACTAAGTAAAATCAAATGTTACGTATCGGTTTTTCTTACCACCTACTAGGTGCTTGACTCTAAAATAAGGATACAAATTTTGTGCCCAAGTGACAATCGAACTGCTCACCTACCGTGCGTCCACGAATATAGCTTAAGTATCAGTTGCTTACTCACCAATAGTAAGATGTGTGCGTGTTTGACCAGAAATAACGACACCTATTGCGATTGTTGGCAGCACATGAACAGACATTAAAAATGCACGTTAATTTTCACTAACAGGCCGGTGTTCACGTGATAGGGCTTGAAATGAAATTATGAATAATTTTGTACTGGATCAGGTTTCGGACCCATATACTTACCATTGGAGGAGACCTAGAGAAGACTGCAGTCTTGAGAAAAGGAACAAAATGATTGAACTTTACTGTTCCGAGAGATTCAGATCCTCGAAAGAGGAGATACGAATTCGAATCACAGTCCAGCACCAAATTTTTCAACGTCTCTAGTTCAATCAAGTACAAGTAAAGTAAGAGCCCTGTTCCTTTCAATGGCTATCGGTTCATCAAATAAAATAAAATTTTCTAATGTAAGTAAGTTTACTGGCGACTGTATTTCTGTTTACCATGACTTCCGCATATGTCATTTCCCAACGTAAACCGGCTCTGCCTAGTTGGTAATGAAGGAACGTGATGTTTAATGTGGATTCTGGATTATAACGTCTTTCTCTTAATGTTACCGGGGGTAAAGTAAATCCGTTTGTGCCTCTTAAAAGTAAATGCCTGAACTCATGCATCGTACCTGTGATAGTTCGTTCCACCAGACCACTGTGGCACTGTGGCCACATTTCCCAGCCCCAGGAGTGTGCTGTAACAGGTGATGTGCTTAGCTTACAAAATTAGTCACGGTGAAAAAACGCGAGACTATTAAATGGTTAAGTAGAATCAAGCTTCTGAAGCGGAGATTACGCTATTCTCATGTCAGCAAAATGTAAAGACTCTTCTAGGCATCATCGGCTCGATGTGAAACCATTTTGAAATTTTCACAAATTCAGCAAATTTCTCAGTTCGAGAAAATCCACTGGGAAGTGTGAAGTTACCGTATAATTCGATTATTACCGTCATTATTGCTACCATTTTCTTCATACCGCTGCTGGAACACTGTACTTGAAGATCATTTGATGCCTTTTGGTCATTATGGAAGTAGTTTCCCAAGAACAGGTTCTTTCCCTGTCTACGGAATCCTTCTTATGTTAATTTCAAACATCAGTAGTAACTCGTAGATTACATTAAAACTAAAGCAATTTATGAATACCTTACTTGATAACAAAAACGCGCTGCCTTTCTTCATTTACTTGCGCCTAGAAATGGCTATTGAGTACTGCCAAACCAAAAAAACAAGAGATCTTTCTGCCTTCCGATATACGTCGCTGTCAGTTTTTCCATATGATTTAGTCGACATGTCCTGTTCCAAGTTGTGTATGACAAACAATGTTTTAGAAAATCAATTGTTTTCCTTTGCAATAAACAGAAAGATTTTCATTCTAAGCTATCCAAGTTCAAAATATTCGCAAAATTAGTTCAAATTTAATATTCGCTTCTATAATGTAGGAAAGTATTTCACAGTTGCAAAACTCGCAGCCGACTCATTGACCTTACACTTAGTCGCTGACCATAAATTCTAGCTCAGAGTGACACCAGATTAAGTAACCTAATGTAGCGAAGACTGTTTGCCAGTGCTCTTTCTCACCGGAAAATACGCAATTCCATCATTGGGCTCCATAAGTACACCGTAGCAGTAATTTCTGTGTGTATGCAATGCATACGGATTAGAATTTAGTGGTGCTCTCTCTTCCACTTCTGTATGCAATATGCCTGACCTAAACGGACCTTTTATCACTACAGGCCCTGGGCGGTGCAACATCATACTGACAACAGTAATGTGCTTCTACTGACAACCTCACTGTTCACTTTACATGATTTTGTAATCATTTAAATAAAACAACATGACCTTCCAGTGGGAGACATTTCGTCCCGCTTTTCCTTCTGTGAAATTTGTCAATAAGCTTTTTGCCTTCCAACCTAGTGAAATGCTGCAGAGTACGAAATGGCTCTGAGCACTACGGGACTTAACATCGGAGGTCATCAGTCCCCTAGGACTTAGAACTAATTAAACCTAACTAACCTAAGGACATCACCCACATCCATGCCCGAGGTAGGATTCGAACCTGCGACCGTAGCGGTCGCGCGGTTCCAGACTGAAGCGCGTAGAACCGCTCGGCCACACCGACCGGCCTGCAGAATACGGCCGGTAAATGATTCACAAACCACGATTTAGTGCCGTTAATACGATTTATTTAAAAGTCACAAGACTGCACATAGGTGCAATCGATTTCGAGGTGCAAAGTGTTTGTTATCTTACTTTTGTGACAGGTGGGAATAAGTGATTTCCAAAGACTTTTTCTTGTACTGAAATAATCTTTTGTCACTAAGTAACAAGGTAAGTGTTTTATTCGTATCTATTTTGTAGGAAACTGTAATCGTGATGGAAGATTATACACCTGAATGTCTGACACAATTGGTAGGAGAAAACGCTGCATATTAAGCAAACCCCGTGCCTCCTCTCCGTATCCTCCTATGACACGAGCACGGGATTCTCCTTCCATACCGCTACAGAGCTATTTCTAGCACAGCTGAGAATTGGCAACATCGTCACAAACATTAGGCAACACTGTGACAGGGCAATCACTTCCGCGTATGGTACTGAATTGACTCGCTAAAATCACTTGATATTCCCTTTCCATTTGAATGACTCGTGCTATATAATCCTCATGTAAACTAAGACACTGAGACAGAAAATTCAGTTTTTTGCCTACGGAAATGCTATTCTTCACATAAGTGACAACTTTTATTATCTTTCACGATGCGTTATGAGGCTGAGCGACAAATACCATGATGAGAGCGGCGTGTATACAGCAGTGTGCCCGTAGCCCGGTGGTACCGCCCGTGTCTCGCGTCAGAACGGCGCAATCAGTCGTCAGTTCTAACCGTGGTAGGGGCCAGCGTGTGCAAGCTTTCTTTTCTGACATATTTTATGGAGCTGCGAATTTCCAGGAAAAACTATGTATCGAAATCGGAAGAAAACCTTTACACATCAAATCCTCTTGGTATCTCGACTCAGTAAGTTGTGTTAATGGTCATAGATCTTGGCTTTGTGACTGCCAAGCTGCTTCGCAATACCAGCGTCTCTGAAGAAATTCGAATCGACCATCAGCGATACGAATTTCAATATCGTTCTTCACTTAAGACCCTAATACCAGGGTGACAGGTATGAAGGAAATGAACCTCTTTATTACTATAGGGCCTCTATGCTAAATTTCCACAGTAGCAATTAGGAACTCCCTCCAGACATTTGCTAACAGCAGCTCTAGCAACTTACTTTTTCTCTGGGTAGCTTCAAATATGGGCAATTTTGTCGCCTTAAATCCAATTGAATATTTTAAATATCACTTGGGAACAGCGTTCACTTCTCCATTAATTAAGGTATAGACCTCAAAGCAAGCAATTTGCCTGAGTAGCTTTAGAGCAGGTTCTGATACGTATTGACACAATGTTTTACATCCATTTACCATAGAGAATCAAAGAAAGAAACCAAACACATTACATTGCATTTACTCTCTGTGCCTTGACTAACACATATGAATCCATGACAAAAATAAATAATTTGAAGAATCTCCTGTGAAAGGAAAAAGAACAGGATGTGATGCTTTAATTATAGCGCACTGGATCAGAAAAAATGAGATTAATTCTGAGCCACATTGATGTATTGCATACTAATGTAAAAAAATACTCATCAAATAAAAACGGTTTTGTGCCGC
Source organism: Schistocerca nitens (assembly GCF_023898315.1). Lineage (NCBI taxonomy): Eukaryota > Metazoa > Arthropoda > Insecta > Orthoptera > Acrididae > Schistocerca > Schistocerca nitens. The sequence continues at coordinate 1,284,287,153 of NC_064614.1, read as the reverse complement.
TGCTGCTATTGAGTGTGAAACATAAATCGTAGACAGATTTTATGGGTCACCACTCAACAACATTAAAGCATTTTACACGGTCGAGAGTGCGGAGTGGGGCAGACGTTGTCGACAAAAGGCGAGACATTGCAGTGCCTCATCCCCGACGGTAGGCAGTAAACGGGTCCCAGAGAACTCAGACGCATGCGGTGTTCAGATTCAGATGGTCGGTAAAGAAATCTTTCGCTAAAACATTGTTGGACCAAACTATTATTACCAGTGCGACAGAAAGCGAAATCTATTGTAGATTCTCTTGAATTACACTCATAGCTTCAGCACCGAGAGGAAAGGGGCGATAAAAACTTTGTCGACGTGTGCTTTTAGTTGCCAGACGTCGTATTAGCTAGTCTCGCGCTTTACCTCAAGACTACGGTCATAGTCAAGAATAAAGTACTAAGACTGAAGTCAAGACATCCTCTGGGATGTGCCGCAGTTTACAATGTTGCCAGATCGAGCATATTGCCGGACATAGGATTCTCAGAGGAGCACAACTGTATTGCCCACCTTACGCGAACGACTCGGCGGTCAATTTATTGCTCTAACATTGTAAGACTGAATCTACAACACATATTGCACGCTGAAGACCCAGAAGAATTAAAAAACAAAAGTAGTTTATGAGAGCAACATTAACTATAGCGTTCGAAGTATTCATAGTATTGTATACGTGTGTGCAAATGCCTTCCAATTCCCACTCAAGAAAGACAAGGATACACGGTCTAGCTTCAATATTATAAATTCGCCTCAGTTTGCGTATGAACTCAGAATTAGGTTGATAATCATTTTGAATATTTAGCAGTACTGTACCCATTGCTGTTAAACTCGTTTTCAACCAATGATTCCCACAGCTACAGGAACACTACTTGTGATACCTCATAGACAAAATACTTACGCAGTGCTATCAGACGAAAAGATCAACCTGACACAAACTGTGGGAAGTTGGTTTTACAACATTCGTACCTGGATAATGAGCTTTTTCCTATTTGAGATGTCTGTGAACGTTGCTGCTTGAGATGATTTAGGACGAAACTAAATTCCTTCATCTACGACAATGTTTAAAGAAATCGTTTTAACGGCGCTAAATCGTGGTTTGTGAATCGTTTACCGGCCGTACTCTGCAGCATTTGGCTGGCTGAAAGGCAAAAAGCTTACTGACAAATTTCATAGAAGGAGAAGTGGGACGAAATGTCTCCCACTGGAAGGTCATGTTGTTTTATTTAAATGATTACAAAATCAGGTAAAACGAACAGTGAGGTTGTCAGTAGAAGCACATTACTGTTGTCAGTATGATTTTGCACTGCCCAGGGCATGTAATGGCAAAGGGCCCGTTTAGGTTAGGCATATTGTATACAGAAGTGGAAGAGAGAGCACCACTAAATTTTAATCCATATGCATTGCATACACACAGAAATTACTGTTACAGTATACACAACTTGAAACAGGTCATGTCGACCAAATCCTATGGGAGAACTGACAGCAACGTATATCGGAAGGCAGTAAGATCTTTTTGCCTTTTGGCAACACACACACACACACACACACACACACACACACACACATACACAATCTTTTTTGTTTGTTTGTTGTGCTCGACTATCGGCTAGGCACGAAAACGTCTGTGAATGAATTTCTTAGTTTTGAGTACATTTACGAAAGAAATATAAAAACAACTATGAGAGTTACTGATTTATGATGCTTAGTTTGCAGTCAGTTCTGAGTGTTATTGGTAACTACGCTGCAGTCCCTAAACCTAGTTACAGAAATGCGAATCAGACGCATTACGTATTCCAGGCCGTAGCAGCCGCGACTTGGAGACGCCAGTTATGGTCACTTCCCAGCCCGCTGTAAGATCACCTCGGTTCATCTTCTTCCTGCTGGTATTGTAACTGAGATTTGGCAACAAGGCAATGTATGTTTGGCAACTCTGTGATCGACGAGTTACTTCCTGGAGTGCACGGAATTAAGCCTCAAAGTTCACTTGATTTTACCTGTTATTTCCGTTGAATAATCTGAGTAATTATCGCTTGAGGTGTAACAAAAGATTGTAAATTTACGGTTTTCAGCCGAGGAAAGTCGTTGCACGTGGAAATCCCAACTAATATCGTCCTTCAAATAGCGGTTTACCAGTTCTAGCCACTATTGGTCTCGTAAGAGGAAGCTAAGACACATACTTCTTCGCCAGCTCTGTGGCAACGTGCTGACCTGTGAAAAGGCGTCTGATATGGTTCGCAGTTCCTGTCTCACTGAGGGTACAGTGATTACGAAGTGTGCTCCCTCTTTCTCGTGGTAGATGCTGGGCAGATTGTAATACCTTCTTGAGAACAGTTAATAATTTCACCTGGTAGCACCATTCTGACTTCTATCTCATATGTACAGTAATGCTCAAAAGTATCCGAACGACCTGAATTGCACTTCGCCTGATTCGCTTGCAACCCGCATAACGCAGTTTATAACACTCCAACAGCTTTTACGTAGCTTATATCATCAAATGCCAAGGTTGGCTTATTACGTACTACACCCCAACAGAACAAATCAGTCCTGTCACGGAAAAGCCACGTATAACACTTCTGTCCGCTACTGCTATACCATAACCTCGAAGCTGGAGGCAGTTTGCAAATCAGAATTATTTTTTAGAGTAATTATGGTATAAAGCAACAGAGCAGTGTTATCCTCTGAGAGGAATTTTATTATGTTGACCGTATTGTACCTAATGGAAGTGGCTTATCGGAAGTGAAAGTCAGAATTACGTAAACATTTAAACAGTAACAAATAATATTTTACTTAGCTATACTGTTTAGAGAGTAAAGAAAACGGTCGCCAGCCTAATTAGGCAAGAGAATGATTAACATTCTTGTTTAAGAAATTACGTATGAGTAACTTTAACGGATAACACAACCTACAATTTACCACACGCGAGTGCAATGAACTCTGACACCTGCCTATGTTAACGTTAAGGTTTGAACTTACAACTAGAGCAGCACAAACTATTTGCAAAAATATAACAGATACCGAAACACACTATTACTTTCAAGGCTTATTCATACTGAATGGTCTTTATAACATTACTATTAATATTCACTGCAGGATCATTAATTAGGCGTATGTTAAGTATTATTGTTCAAATAATTTCCTAGCTGACGTAAAATTATAAATGTCGTTCACTGCAAAATTATGAACTGATCAAAGGTTAAGTCTCTCTCAGTTAAATACTTTACTATTAAGAATGAAGGTTATATGGAATTCATTAACAGGTTACTTTTCACTGTCTCTTGAATAAAGAAATTAATGTTATCATAGATAGCGGTCTTCCCGTTACTTGTTACCTAGCGTTAATATAATAGACGAACTGTGGATCCTGTTATGCTATTAATATGCACTTCCAATACACAAGAAAGACAAACACTTAGCAATCATGGACATATAATTTTCTACTATTGCAGTTTTCCACTTTTACTACAGTGATAGACAATGTCGACAAATTTGCAAGAAACTGACTCACCTTTTAAAATTTATTACAGGTAGCACTATCATCATTAACTAAGCAAAACTTTATAAGCCTCAATCTTAAGAACTTTTAATTTTGAAGTTGGCAACAACACTTTAATAAGCAGGTGTAATAGGAAAATTATTTTCAGTAAGCATCATTTACTTTAACACACTCTCTTGCCACATTAACTTTAACTTTCTTTTTACTATGTTCAAGAGGCATTAATTAGCAAAACACTGGTCTTCAACGTTCTTTCAGTAGGGACACACGGTAATCACTTTAGTTCAAACGGAGAGGAACCTGAGAGGTGTTATGACAAGGAAAAAATCAGGGTAGGTACATAAATTCAGTTATAAGTTACCTTATATTTGTGCATACTAACACATCCAATGCGCTGATCCTTCACTGTACATTATTATAGCATTCCGATACAGTGATTGCGCAGTGAGGTGGCAACTGCATGTTGGTAGGTGGAATTGCAGGTAGAATTGCTGGACTCTGTCATTTCTTGGTGGCGATGATAGATACCAATTCCAGAATAATTCCAGCTATTTATCCATCCATCCGAGGCATTGGTAAACGACAGGAAAAGCCTCTCTCGGAACCAGGACAATATGCCACTTTTTACATAGCAGTGCACTGTTTGGTAGCTCGTCCCCGACTGATTCTTGTTTCCACCTTTTCTACCTAGCCAACGACAATTTGCGCGCGCTGCACAGTTCCGTTCCCGAGGGGAACCACACTATCTCTTACATACAGAATAACTAAGAACCCTAAATGAGGATCAGCAGTTTACACAACAGCCAACAAACATTTTAAATAAAACAGGACATTTGCACATATCGGTATTTCTAAACAAAATTATTTAAACAAATTCCAAATATATGTAGTAGGTTTTATCTCCCTCCAATTGAGACAAAGAATTTAAATGACAGATACACTGCATTACATAGATCCAAATCGTGACATCAACGTTCTTACAAAGAAAGGAGTATACAATTTTATGTTATCGATTCAAACAAACACATTTACAGAAGCTCAACGATGTAACATTAAATAAAACAAAAGCAATTAAATCAGTAGAGCACTAGAGTTATGGTGTTGGAAGCAGTCTAGCAGGTCCTCTAATCGGTCCTTGGTACAGTCGTTTCACTATTGAAAACACTGCTCTGTATCACAGTAACTCAAGATGTAAAGTAATACCACGATACTACATATATCAAGGAACACCTTATCACAGATAAGACTATCCTTAAGGCTTGTAAGCTCACATTTATTACAATAAATGACATACATGAAATTTTACCACTCTCATTATTACATCAGATAGGTAATGCACGTAGTAAGTTCACCGCAGTCATGATGTCCTCTTCAGAGTAACATACCGTACTTACAATTTAACACAAAATGACATTAAAAATAAAAGTTATTCACGGGCAGCTAGTTGAGAATATGTATGAATTTCAAATGACACGACGAACCGTCCCGTTATGCATATGGATTCGAACCCAGGTCATGCAGACTAAGCAAAGATTTCGTGACTGACGGAAATTAACAGTCATTCCTGACTAGGCACACAGAGAGTGATATACCTCGATTTTAGACAGTATCAGTTAGGAAATATCAACTTTAAATTACATAAGGTAATCATTTTTAATGGACGCAAATTCTACCCAACGTCCATTGTTCCTGTTAACGAACTACGAGAGATGTTAAATATTGCTTCTTAACAAGTAACTTATTTGAAATGCTGTGAGGTAAAGCTTTGTGTTGGACAGGGATTCGAACCCAGAACCTAATTGGATTGATATCGAAGCACAATCAACTGTGACATATCTGATTTTCTCGGCAGCAGCTAGATGTTTTAACTGAAACGACGAGACAAAACATTAATTTTTTACTTCCCAGGTCCCCAATCCGGCACCTACCACTGTTATAGAGTAAACGAACGTTAAATATGGGATTGTTACACTAGCAGCGACATGTGAGCATGTTTGAACTAGGAATAATATGACGAAGCATTCAGTACTGACTGGGAATCGAACCCCACACATATCGTTGTTGACTACACACAAAGAGACGTCAGCTATCGAAGTTTTCTCCACCAGCAGCTCGGAATAACATCTTTGAACATATTAGAGTGATCTCACAAATAGTTCTGTGTCTCACTGGGCGTCAAAAACGTCAGATACCATAAGTGTTGACAACGAATGAAATACATTAAAAATAAAAATTATTATCCACCAGCAGATAGGTGATCTCATGCTAGAGCTTGATAATACATAATGAAAACTTTAGTGCTGGGCCAGGAGTCGAACCCATTCGCGCAATATGTGGAGATGTTGAGGAATCTGGAGTTTTGGACAAACAACAAATTGTAGTCGAGCTGTATTGTCACGAAGGGATCAAATTCCGCGTTAAGGGCGGTCTGAGTTGTATTCCCAGTTCAGAACCAATTTTATCGACATACAGAAGCTCAAATAAAAGATGGAATAAGTGTCCTGCGACCCTACATAGCGTTTGTTTCGTAACTAGAAATAAATAACTACTATAAGAAAGGTCACTGATGATAGAGTTTCTACATGTCGCCACTCCTGACGTTATTGTGGTTCAAACTAACATGTACTTGGTAGAGAAGGAATATCGTGTTTAATATGAATTTCAGACCACAATGCCATTACACCATCTTCACTTGGCATAACCAAAAGAGAATAGAATCTGTCTCTCCCTATCAAAAATCATCGGCAGGAGTTACTAGAATCTAACCCATACCATAAGTATATGAACCAATCATCAATCAAACAGACCATCAAATCCTCTTCTCTGTGACTCATTTCTCTATCGTAGCGCCGTTGCGCCACACTAGATGAGAATTCTGACACAGGCTCCATGTAGGGGTTTGCAGCATGTTCAGTACATTCGTTTACTTGTTTGACCGAATCGCCATGAATTGCTGCCTCGGATGCATTCGACTCTATTTTGTATCACCGAAATAAAATCACATTATTGCCACCTACACAGAACTGCCAACAGTGTAGGATGTAGAAATTTAAATAGGAAGTGTTCCTTTCCACTTGAGCTACTCTATTGCGCTATCTGTTTGTTGAAAACGTTGTGAAGTGCAAAAGAAAAGCTGTAACTATCTTTCTCTCAGCAGACTACAGCTGGCCATATGCATTATCTCACAACATTGTGGAATGCGGAGGTTCTGGAGTGGAACACATGTGCTTGAAGTTCATTTAATGTCTTTTGGTCATTATAGAAGCAGGTGCCCAAGAACAGGTTCTTTACCTGTCTATGGAATCCTCTCCATGTTAATATCAAACATCTGCAATTACTCGTAGATTACATTAAAACTAAAGTAATTGATGAAGACGTTAGTTGATGACAAAAAGGCGCTGCTTTTCTTCATTTACTTGCGCCTAGAAATGACTTTCGAATACTGCCAAGGGATCTTACTGCCTTCCGATGTACGTCGCTGTCAGTTCTCCCATAGATTTGGTCGACGTGACCTCTTTCAAGTTGTGTATGCCAAAGAGTGTTTTAGAAAATCAATTGTTTTCCTTTGCAATAAACAGAAAGATTTTCATTCCAAGCTATCCAAGTACAAAATACTCGCAATATTACTTCAAATTTAATATTCGCTTCTATAATGTAGGAAAGTATTTCACAGTTTCAAAGCTCGCATCCGACTCATTGACCTTACACTTAGTCGCTGACTATAAATTCTAGCTCAGAGTGACACCAGTTTAAGTAACCTAATGTAGAGAAGACTGTTTTCCAGTGCTCTTTCTCACCGTAAAATACGCAATTCACTCATTGGGCTCCATAAGTAAACTGTAACAGTAATTTCTGTGTGTATGGAATGCATTGTAGAATTTAGTGGTGTTCTCTCTTCCACTTCTGTATACAATATGCCTGACCTAAACGGGCCCTTTGTCATTACAGGCCTTGGACGGTACAACATCACACTGACAACAGTAATGTGCTTCTACTGACAACCTCACTGTTCGTTTTACCTGATTTTGTAATCATTTAAATAAAACAACATGACCTTCCAGTGGGAGACTTTTCGTCAACCATTTCCTTCTCCGAAATTTGTCAGTAAGCTTTTTGCTTCCAACCAGCGAAATGCGGCTGAGTGCGGCCAGTAAAAGATTCACAAACATTTAGTGCCGTTTACACGATTTCTTTAAACATTGTCGCAGCTGAAGGAATTTTGTTTCTTCTTAAATCGTCTTATGCAGCAACATCCACAGATATCTCAAATAGGAAAAGCTCTTTATCCAGGTATGAAGATTGTATGACAAACATCCCAAAGTTTGTGTCAGGTTGATCTTTTCGTCTGATAGCACTGCGTAAGTATTTTGTCTAAGAGTTATCACAAGTTGTGTTCATTTAGCTGTGGGAATCACTGGTTGATAAACAAGTTTAACGGTTCAAATGGTTCAAATGGCTCTGAGCACTATGGGACTCAACTGCTGTGGTCATCAGTCCCCTAGAACTTAGAACCACTTAAACCTAACTAACCTAAGGACATCACACACACCCATGCCCGAGGCAGGATACGAACCTGCAACCACAGCAGCAGCGCGGCTCCGGACTGGAGCGCCTAGAACCGCACGGCCACCGCGGCCAGCAAAACGAGTTTAATACCAATGGGTACAGTACTGCTAAAAATTCAGAATGATTATCAACCTAAGTTTTAGTTCATCCACAAACTGTGGTGTATTCATAATATTGAAGCTAGACTGTGTATCCTTGTCTTTCTTGAGTGGGCACTGGAACGCGTTTACACACACGTATACAATACTATGAATACTTCGAACGCTATAGTTAACGTTCCTCTCGTAAACTAATTTTGTTTCTTTAATTCTTTTGGGTCCTCACCGTGCAATATGTGTTGTAGATACAGTCTTACAATGTTAGAGCAATAAATTGACCGCCGAGTCGTTCGCGTAAGGTGGGCAATACAGTTGTGCTCCTCTGAGAATCCTATGTCCGGCAATATGCTCGATCTGGCAACATTGTAAACTGCGGCACATCCCAGAGGAAGTCTTGACTTCAGTCTTAGTACTTTATTCTTGACTACGACCGTAGTCTTGAGGTAAAGCGCGAGACTAGCTAATACGACGTCTGGCAACTAAAAGCACACGTCGACAAAGTTTTTATCGCCCCTTTCCTCTCGGTGCTGAAGCTATGAGTGTAATTCAAGAGAATCTACAATAGATTTCGCTTTCTGTCGCACTGGTAATAATAGTTTGGTCCAACAATGTTTTAGCGAAAGATTTCTTTACCGACCATCTGAATCTGAACACCGCATGCGTCTGAGTTCTCTGGGACCCGTTTACTGCCTGCCGTCGGGGATGAGGCACTGCAATGTCTCGCCTTTTGCCGACAACGTCTGCCCCACTCCTCACTCTCGACCGTGTAAAATGCTTTAATGTTGTTGAGTGGTGACCCATAAAATCTGTCTACGATTTATGTTTCACACTCAATAGCAGCAGCGGCACAAAACCGTTTTTATTTGATGAGTATTTTTTTACATTAGTATGCAATACATCAATGTGGCTCAGAATTAATCTCATTTTTTCTGATCCAGTGCGCTATAATTAAAGCATCACATCCTGTTCTTTTTCCTTTCACAGGAGATTCTTCAAATTATTTATTTTTGTCATGGATTCATATGTGTTAGTCAAGGCACAGAGAGTAAATGCAATGTAATGTTTTTGGTTTTTTCTTTGATTCCCCATGGTAAATGGATGCAAAACATTGTGTCAATACCTTTCAGAACCTGCTCTTTAACTATTCAGGCTAACTGCTTGTTTTGAGGTCCATACATTAATTAATAGAGAAGTGAACACTGTTCAAAAGTGATATTTAAAATCTTCAACTGGATTTAAGGCGACGAAGATCCCCATATTTGAAGCTACCCAGAGAAAAAGTAAGTTGCTAGAGCCGCTCTTAGTAAATTTCTGCAGAGATTTCCTAATTGCTACTATGCTAATTTATCATAGAGGCCCTATAGTAATCAAGACGTTCTTTTCCCTCATACTTATCACCAAGGCATGTGAGTCTTAAGTGAAGAACAATATTGAAATTCGTATCATTGACGGTCGATTTGAAATTCTCTCTCTCTCTCTGTCTGTCAATGAGTTTCTTAGTTTTGAGTACACTTACGAAAGAAATATAAAAACAACTATGAGAGTTACTGATTTATGATGCTTAGTTTGCAGTCTGAGTATTGTTAGTAACTAAGCTCCAGTCCATAAACCTAGTGACAGAAATGTGAATCAGACGGAGTACGTATTCCAGGCTGTAGCAGCGGCGTCTTTGAGACGCCAGCTGTGGTCACTTCCCAGCCCACTGTAGGATCACATCGGTTCATCTTCTTCCTGCTGGTAATGTAACTGAGATTTGGCAACAAGGCAATGTATGTTTGGCAACTCTGTGATCGACGAGATACTTCCTGGTATGCACGGAATTAAACCTCAAAGTTAACTTGATTTTTCCTGTTATTTCCATTGAATAATCTGAGTTATTATCGCTTGAGGTGTAACAAAAGATTGTAAATTTACACTTTTCAGGCCAGGGAAAGTCGTTGCACGTGGAAATCGCAACTAATCTCGTCCTTTAAACAGCGGTTTACGAGTTTTAGCCACTATTAGCCTCGTAATAGGAACCCTAGACCTCTTCCCAAGCTCTATGGTAACGTGTGGACTTGTGAAAAAGAATTTGTGATGGTTTGCGGTTCTAGTATTGCCGACTGTAACGTTTTTATCCCTTCTGTGAAAGAGCTACAAGCAGTCAGATGAAAAATCGATAAAGAAATCGCAAGAGAATACTTTCAACTCATAATGCAATGGTGAAAAACTTACAATGTTGCACAAGAGGTAACGCCTCTTTCCGCTGCTGACAAGCAAATTTTGGGTTTCTAGGAATACATAATTTTATTTATGAAATGTCACATTTACATTCCACTTGAGTATGACACAGCATACCAATCAAACACAGACCCTATCGAAATCTAAGTGAGTACTATTTTACTAACTCCTCCCGATAAATACAGCGCACAATTTTCGTAAGGTTTCTTTTAGCGTTGTTATAACAATAGTAAACATGAGAGAGAAATTAATCATCAATGATATATGCGAATTCTCTGATGTTATCAATAATAGTCTGACAATGCATATGCAGTTTATTGATTACATGCATGTAGAAAACTTGTTCTGAGTTAAAGCTGTCAAACAAGGTAGGATGAAGAATAAATGCCACTACCACACGACAGCTAATGTAGAAAATACTTTTATGACTTATTTTGGCACGATGCGCTCTCCCCATAGAGAATATAAAAGTTTCGAGATGCTGCTGCTGCCTGGCCGTCTATTAAACCTGAAAAGAACAAAGCTTCGCAGAAATTAGCCCTTTTTCCATGTGCGATTATTTTGGGCTGAGAAGTGAAGGGAATTATGTTGAAAGTTCCGTTAGATTGATAACTTCAGAACACAGCAGAATTGCGTTTTAAAAAACGTAACAGTGAATGTACTCGAACTCGTGACATCTTATCTAGACCGAGCGAAGTGGCGCAGTGGTTAGACACTGGACTCGCATTCGGGAGGACGACGGTTCAATCCCGCGTCCGGCCATCCTGATTTAGGTTTTCCGTGATTTCCCTAAATCACTCCAGGCAAATGCCGGGATGGTTCCTCTGAAATGGCACGGCCGACTTCCTTCCCTAATCCGATGAGACCGATGACCACGCTGTCTGGTCTCCCTCCCCAAAAACAACCAACCAACAACAACAACAACAACAACAATCTTATCTAGAGTGCGCGATGCTTACCGCTACGGTAGTAACTGACACATAGTTACAGCACCTCAAGAAGTCAACAAAAATTCCTCCAGAACTTCCTCATTCCACAGTGCTGTGAGATAATGCATATGGCCGGATCTAGACTTTTGAGAGACAGATAGTTACAGCTTTTCTTTTGCAGTGCACGACGTTTTCAACAAACTGATAGCGATATAGAGTAGCTCAAGTGAAAAGGAACACTTCCTATTTAAATTTCTGTATCCTACACTGTTGGCAGTTCTGTGTAGGTGGCAGTTACGTGATTTTATTTCAGCGATTACAAAATAGAGTCGAATGTATGCACTAGGTAGCCGAGGCCGCTAGTTCATGGCGATTCGGTCAATCAAGTAAATGAATGTACTGAACATGCTGCAAACCACTACAGGAAACCTGTTTGTCAAAATTCTCATCCAGTGTGGCGCAACGTTGTTATGATACAAAAATGAGTCATAGAGAGGAGGGTATGGTGGTCTGTTGGCTTGATGATCAGTTTATATCCCTATGGTCTGGGTTCCATTCCAACTTCTGCTGATGATTTTTGATAGGGAGAGAACTGTATAATGGCATTGTGGTCTGAAATTCACGTTAAAAATGATATTCCTTCTCTACCAGGTAGACGTTAGGTTGAACCACAATTAACTCTGTCAGCAGTAACCTTTCTTATACTAGTGATTCACTTCTAGTGACGAAAGAAATACTATGTAGGGTCACAGGACACTTATTCCATCTTTTATTTGAGCTTCTGTATGTCAATAAAACTGGTTCTGAACTGGGTATGCAACTCAGACCGCCCTTAACGCTGAATTTGATCCCTTCGTGACAATACAGATAGACTACAATTTGTTTTTTGTTCAAAACTGTAAATTCCTCAAGAGCTCCACATATTGCACGTGAATGGGTTCGAATCCTGGTCCGCACTAAAGTTTTCATTATGTAATATCAAGCTCTACCATGAGAACTATCAGCTGGTGGACAAAAATATTGATTTTTAATGTATTTTCACTAACTATGTCTGACATTTTTGACACCCAGTGAGACAAAGAACTATTTGCGAGATCACAGTAAGTTCAAGGATCTTATTCCGAGCTGCTGGTGGAGAAAAATTCGGTAGCTGACGTCTCTTTGTGTGCAGTCAACAACGATATGTGTGTAGCTCGATTCCCAGTCAGCACTGAACTCTTCGTCATATTATTTCTAGTTCAAACATGCTCATATGTCGCTCCTCGTGTAACAAAGTCATATTTAACGTTCGATTTCTCTAGAATATAACAGCGATAGGTGCCAGGTTGGAATCCTGGGAAGGGAAAAATTAATATTTCATCATTTCAGTTAAAACATCTAGCTACTGCCAAGAAAATCCGATATGTCACAGTTGATTGTGTTTCGATAACAATCTGATTAGGTTCTGGGTTCGAATCCCTGTCCAACACACAGCTTTACCTCACGGCATTTCAAGTGTTACTTGTGAGGAAGCAATAGTTAACATCTCTCGTAGTTCATTAACAGGGACAATAGATGTTGGGTGGAATTTGCGTCCATTAAAAATGTTTACGTTATTTAATTTAAAGTTGATATTTCCTACCTGATACTGTCTAAAACTGAGGTATATCACTCTCTGTATGCCTAGTCAGGAATGACTATTAGTTTCCGTCAGTCACGATATCTCTGCTTAGTCTGCATGACCTGAGTTTGAATCCATATGCATAACGAGACGGTTCGTCGTGTCATTTGAAATTCATACATATTCTCAACTAGCTGCTCGTGAATAACTTGAATTTTTAATGTCATTTTGTGTTAAATTATAAGTACGGTATGTTACTTTGAAGAGGAAGTCATGAATACGACGAACTTACTACGTGCATTAGCTACCTGTCGTAGTAATGGGAGTGGTAACACTTCAGATATATTATTTATTGTAATAAATGTCGGCTTACAAACCTTAAGGCCAGTCTTATCTGTGATAAGGTGTTACCTGATATTTGTAGTACCTTGGTTAGGTTAGTGGTGTTTAACGTCCCGTCGACAACGAGGTCATTAGAGACGGAGCGCAAGCTCGGGTTTGGGAAGGATGGGGAAGGAAATCGGCCGTGCCCTTTCAAAGGAACCATCCCGGCATTTGCCTGAAACGATGTAGGGAAATCACGGAAAACCTAAATCAGGATGGCCGGAGACGGGATTGAACCGTCGTCCTCCCGAATGCGAGTCCAGTGTGCTAACCACTGCGCCACCTCGCTCGGTAGTACCTTGGTATTACTTAACATCTTCAGTTATTGCGATACAGAGCAGTGTATTCTAGTGGTGACTTGTTGAAACCATTTTCAATAGTCAAACGATTGTCCTGAGGTGCGATTAGAGGACCTGCTAGACAGCTACGTTATGTGGGTTGCATGCGAATCAGGCGAAATGCAATTCAGGTCGTTCAGATACTTTTGAGCACGACTGTACATGCTATTGAATGGTTCGTAACAGTGACTTCGGATCGCGTCCTCTGGTTGCTTCTCTTTCTTTTTCAGGCAGTATTAGTTGGAAAGAGTTTTTCGGTACATCTAGATCTACGTCTTAAGAGAACAGTCCGTCTTACGATGTGAAGTTACTGCAGACACAAATGAAAACAGCATGTCACACTCAGATTATAAGATTAAAAACACAGTAGAATTACTATATTTCCAACAAGGAATGTTATATGCAAAAGAAGTCCTAGCAATGACCTTACTCATCAATCTCCAACTGGTAATATATTTCCAAAATAGACTGAAAGCTAGATATTAAACGAAATTATGTATCCAAAACTTGGTTGGCAGTATAATTAAATTCATCAGTGAGACACGCAAGAAACTGCATTTTGTAGACTGTACTGTGCACTGAACCAACAACAAAAAGTTTGGAATAAGCAGGAGAGCCACAATGTAGTAATAATAGTTATTCACAAACAGTCCATGCACTAACACAGAGACTGTATAAACTCATTCACCACATGAAATGAACAGAATAAACCAGATAGGCAGGGAGAATGGGTATAACAAAAAAATATACAAACTAAATCAAAAATAGAAAAAGAGTTCGTAAATGACGAACAAAGGATGAATGCCAGCAACTACCAAGAGCCAGCAGTGGGAACTCGTGACGAGCACTTACAAGCAGTAGTAATACAACGGCAGAATGTTTTTAGTCGATACGGAATACTACACAGCAAAACACTATTTCTGTTTGCAACCTTTTATGATCTATACATTGCAGGGTGCGATTTGTGTTTTTACCAGTGGGGGGGGGGGGGGGGGGGGAATGTCTTAGGGGGACAGTAGAATTAAATATGTTACTAACTTGGACCGTGGCGTTACGCATGGTTAAACAGCTATTTATAAATAGATGTTAATGCCGAAACTCACTATTGACGCGTATACACTATCAGAAAAGCCATCCCTAGTTATATCTTTAAAAGCACATAATAGGTAAAGCTTATTTACAAAATCATCTACATACAGGTACAGATATACGAGGGGAATTCAAAAATTAGAGGCACATTTGTGAAAAGTTGTACTTATTCTGATGATAGAAAACTGAAACATATTAATAGTATTAATAGAAAGACTTAAAAACTTCCAGTGTTCGGCTCCACAAATTTAAATTATATGTAAAGTTTTACTCCAGTGCTTGGGAAATAAACATCCCAGGTTGAGATGCATAAACTAAAACCAGAGGAGGGGTTGGTCTGATGCAGAGGGGGGGGGGGGGGGGGAATCCCCCCCATCCCCCCCTGCAAATCGCACACTGATACATTGTACGTGTCTGTGCAGGTACGATTGTGGAATGTATGACGACATGACGGCACTGCATTGCGAGGTTTGACCTGAACTTACAACCTATTTCATTGTATTGACAAAGGACTTCCAAACCTCAAGAGCAATTTTGTTCAGTAAGGTCTTTTCAGTAGTGTCTGCAGTTACTTTCATTGATATCGAAGGTAATTTTTCCATCCATGATGCAGCTCGTGTGAACTAAACAGCCGTTATTCTGTTTCTGAACTAATACATTTCACGATAATGTAATCACATTACTGTGACAAGAAGGTAGTAGACATTTTGACTGATTTCTTCGTCATTACGAACTCTGTACATTTGCGTAATGGATGACTAAGGTATTGGACTGTGCACGGAAGGAAATAAGATCTGTTTAAAACACGAACATGAACTGGTACGTGTGAAAGCAACAATAACAATTTACTTCATATAGACCTCAAAATGTTTTGTTGAGACTTTGGCTTTTATATACAAATTTTATATCGAATGATAGTTTCCTCTCTCCTCCTCGGAAAAGGAAACTGAGAGGAACGGTCGTGTGCAGAAGCGAAAAGTACATTCATTACCATCTGCGCATTCGGCACATCTCAAAGAAAATCACTGGAGCGGTGAATTGCTCCCCACACAAAGATTAATGTTGTTGTGGCTTTCGTGCGAATACTGAAGTTGATATGATATACTTATTTGTGCCTGGAGGAAAAGAACTGAAATTTGTCTTTCAGGTGTTTCTTAAAGGTAAAGAAGAACGATAATACGCACCAAACCGACGCTCTATGAACGCTACGAAATGAGTTGCTACATTGGATAGGGCACTGAACTCACATACGGGAGGACCAAGATCCAGATGCTCACACAGCATTCCACATTTTGATCTTCCTTAATTTCCATAAACACAGATGGCAAGAATCATGACGATTCCTTCGAACAGGGCACTGCTGATTTCACTTCCCTCCGTGCCTCTGTCTGAGTTTGTGCTCCGTTTCTGATTGGATCGTTGTCGACATGACGCTAAACCCAATCTTCGTTCTTGCATGAATGCATTGAACATACGTAGCTACGTTCAACAGTACTTGATATAACGTAAGAACCTTAAAAGTTTTGCCAACGGTTAAGATGGACTCATGGGTTTTGAGATTGTGTTTACGACATACAGAAATAATTTACTACGTGCACACTTAGGTATCGTTTTGAGCAATTTTGAAGCTGTAAGCAACACGAATGTGTACAATATCCACAAACATGTGAAAGAGTTAGGAAAATACTGTATTTGAAGTTACAGTAATAAGCTGCTAGACCGTTTGTGAGAGTCGTCCCCAGTTACACGGCACATATCTATTTTCATTAATTGTCTTTGTACTGTATTTCTTATTCTTTTACATGGAGTTTTACTCTCTACTGACGGTAGTTATAGTCAGAAAATACAGTAGCATGTAGCTACTGAAAGAAAGAGAAAAGTGTATCACTGTTTTTCATATCCAGTTAGTGTGATAATCTGTTGTCTGGTGACGTCATTGGACGCAACCATTGTCACCTGCTCGGCTGCCTCTGCTGCCGCGGCGGGCAAAGCTGCAGCAGCTGGCGCCGTGCTTGCAGTCCGTGGTGCTCCGTATATCGTCACATTACCTGTCTGGACGCCTGTCTTGCTGCAAATGAGGGTTTTTCGTGACGCCAGATTGTGAAGCAGCGACCGATTTCTCTGCCCTCTGGTACGCTACTCGCGTGGGACTGATGAAGTACGGCACAGGTTTCGGCTTGGGCCCGCTGAACTTATCCGTTCCACATCGTCGTGTCAACCGTGGAGTTCTGACCAACGCAAGAAGCAATATCGCCTGACTACTAGCTGCGTTCTCGATAGAACAGAATCCTGACGCTGTCGACATTCGACAACTTCTGGTAGACGCGTGACCTTACATGAGGCATCTCTGCATCATCACAGGAACAAACAATATTTAAATGCTGTATCTGAACGAGAAACCCGCTGGTCGTTTGAGCTAACACTCAACCGCGAATTCGTAATGAACAACGAAGGAAATTATTTATACGTGAAGTGGAAGTGATCGGAAAGTGACATGGCAGAGGACGGAGGTAATTTTTTAAGGCGATTGTCACTTAAATAGCCTTCGCAAAGTCTATAGAACCAATATCGAAAGAAACGGCTTTCCGTATGATATGTTTTCTCTGGTGCTCAATTCCTTTGTTCGAGTACTTTGCTCCATATAATATCTTTTCTCAGAGGCATTGGTGTGAATCAAGTGTACTACCCCGCATCATACTATCGGAATCAGTAATTGAATGAACCATCACGTATGCTCATTTTTTGGTCACGACAAATACATAATCGCTCAGGGAACTACCCAGCATAGAGTTTGCGCTTTGGATGCAGCGAGCGAGAGCATTTTACTGAAACACATGACTGAAGTATGTGACTGGCACGACATTTCTGTATTTTCGTTCTGGTACTACATCAATATACTGTACTTATAAAAAGTTCAAAATGTACCCACTTATATAATAACAACAAAGAAAAAGAAAAGTATTTAGGAACGAAGAGGAACAAGTGGAATAAGATTAATTACTTGTATAAATAAATTAATTTACTTATTATACGTTGCAAATACATACACGTCCAGAATCTACAAGGCACACTATATTTCAGGATGATACAGTACTCTCTCCCGTTGCTGCTCCAAAGGTTTTGATATTTACAATTCTACATGACACTAAATGCTACTGCTGTAGCAACCTGAGTAATATCAGGTTGATATAGGCGTAGTTTTAAGGTACATGTTTGTCAGGTTCCCCACAATTTTTATTTTCCTGTTTATTTGTTGCAAGATTTTGTCTTACACTATAAAATTAGTGATTTACTTGTATTTCCTCTCTTCTTGCCTTTTAATGGGCGACGCTTGTTCGCGATATCTACCGTCTAGGTAGCAAACTTGAAAACGTCCTGAGAGAACGATTGGCTTATGTCAGTTTTGCTTCATATCCCCAGCGGTGTGGGTAAGGTTAGTGTCGTACACTTTTTCTTATGAACTAACTGAACTAATGTGAGTATGAGAGCACACGGTGAGAGATATTTCATTATGAGATTACATGTTTTCCAACGTGTAGAAAATGGTTTTGAAAAACCAACATCTATGAGCCTTTCTGGTGATCGGCCGCCCTCAGCTGATGGTATCCTCTTACCCCACGCTCGAAGCCAGCAGACCGTAATCAGTAATCGCTGTTGATGGCGGGTTCGGTATGAGGAAAACCATAGCATACAGTGTACCAGTAAGTGTCCTCCATTGTTCGTGTTTATCATTGTCCACAGAGAACGGCATCAGCGCGGGAAACCTTCTAAATCGCCTGGCAATGAGCCACAGTTCTTGAGAGCACTGTTGTGTTTGTCATTTTAACATCAGTTAGCGATAGTATATTTCTTCAGTATCTTCGAAAAATTTCTGATTTACACTACGCCCAAAACGCATTATATCAAGAATTAAGTTAATATTCTAGACATGTTGAAAGGTGGCTACACTGAGCCACAGCGCCAGAGATCGCTAGAGAGCATTGTTCCGCCGCCTCCACGGGCAGTCATTATTGAGATGTGCTAGAAGTCAGTGCTTGGGGAGAGCTCGTAGTAGTCAGTTCGTGTTGAGATGTGCTTGCTGAGATGTGATACTGAAAAATTCTTGTTGAGATGTTGTAATAGCGAATCGGTGTGGAGATATATTGTAATTATGAGAGTGATTTTGGTCAATATATGAAGGTAACGAAACTTCATTTATTTTTCATTATTTCCATGTTTTAAATAATGTGTCATAACAGGTTCAGTCAACAAAGCATCTGGCTTGTGTTCTTGGATTAGAGTGTAATTGTGGTTCTCTTGAGTAATTATGGTATTCTATTTTCTTTAATTAATTCAGTATAAATGTTATTTAAAAATTCTTGTGTTATTGAAGAAGAACCGTGCCAGATGCGTACGTTGAGTCATACTTCCACACACAGAACAGTTACACTTGTGCTTTGGTTTCGTAGGTTTTATAGTTGCTGGGGACTTAATTAATTAATTGTGTTAATGAAAATTTCCATTTCATTCTTTGTTGTTGTTCTATGCAGTCAGATAGCGTAATAATACTAGTCAGGGCCAACCGTTTACGAGACATAGCGTAATCGGACATATAGCTACCAAAAATTAAAATTATTTTCATTTCATTTAATTAAGCCCCCATGCAATGTGACTGAATAACATGGAAAACTGCTATCTTAAAACTAAGATAGCAGTTCCATCACCGAATCGTTTTTGTTAGCATGTCTCCACAAGAAGTCGTGAATAGGATGCAGTTAGCATAAAAAATAATTAAATTAAACTGACGTAATTGTTTTTCTGATTCGTACAAGCATTTTATGTTTGACTCCGTTTAGCAGTACCGCTTGTGCTGAATGGATGCAGTGCTTAAATCGACCTATAAGCAAGAACGGTTATCCGATATTACTATACATTTACACGTATACAAGAATGTTATCTTTAATATGAATAGCCATGAAGTACAGACTGTCTGTGACTCATCGGCCTCTATCAGCTGCGTACCCGCGTGTGTACTGTAAGAACTACTACAGTATATTGCCACTAAAGCCTACGCCTACGCCGTCCCATCGAACGGAAGATTTTCATGACGTATCACCTTTGTTAACATTGTAGCTGGATGTAAACACAGAAAAAGTAATGCCGAAATGAAGAGTTTCATGATATATCACCTTTATTAATTTTATAAATCGATGTAAACACAGAGAAAGTAATGTCGAAATACATGGATGTGCAAGTCATCAGTCTCATTACAGTGCCAGCCACGCCACTTAAGACCGCGTTTTGTATAGATATATTTATATAGATATATTTGTGATCAACTGAAATAACAATTTATTACATTTAATAGTTATTATTTGTGTAGATACATTTGTGATGAAGTGAAATAACATTTTACTGCATTTATAATTGTTATTTAATTAATTTAAAAATATAATACCGGATACTACAGATTATATCATTTTAAAATGCAGAGATATGGTTGCTTCAGGGCCTCACCTTTTGTGGTGGACAATGAAATAAATAAACCATCTGTTCAAGCTCAAAATCACCTGTCTTGCGTCTTCCACAAAACTGAATCCCAATAGCACACTACATCTTTGAAAGTGCTGGCTTGCTACCATCGCTGCGTCAGCCTTTTCGACACTCCTAGTAATCCAGACACATACCCAGTTCTGTTTGAACAATCTCCCTCGCACATTCCATTAGATAATCTTAGAGATGTACGCATCGTATCAATTTTACCCAACCGTTCTCTTCAATCATAACCTATGTGAAGGTCCCAATTTACTCTCTCCTGGCAAAACAGACTGTTATGCATCTCACAATCCTGTACTCCAAATATCAGTTCCCTTTCTCATAACAATCGCACATCTGTTTTTCAGTGTCATCCTCGTGAATAGGATTTATTCATCCAGATTTTCTGTCTTCAGTTCCTAGGGTTCCCACCATCACTAACCATCTAAGAAAGGGTTGTGAAATGACTGTACGAAAAGATGCATTAGCAAAGAGCTAGAGTTCAAAAATTCTAATTTTTCTTCAAGATACTCCAGTTGTTCCCATAGGCTCTGTAATAAAAAGGAAACTCATGAACCTGAAGTACGAATTGTTGGAACACCCATATTCATTGCCAGATTTCTCACTCTTTTGTCTTCCGTCTATTACTACATCGAAATAATTTCTTTCTGGGAAACGTTCAGAGGCCGATGAACAGATTATGGCAGCCGTAGATGGGTGTATGGAAGATGTTATATATTTCAACTTCAGAATGGAAATAGGAACCGGCAAGCGTCGGATGAGTTCAGTATCTTATAATAGAAATACATCGCAACAGAAATGTTTATTCGTTATCAAATCAGCCTTCAGCCTGAAGACCACAACAACAGCATTGTCAGTTGGAGAGCTCTTTACCGAAAGTCCACTCGCATGTGTTAGTTGCACACATTCTGAAGGATAAGACTACTTGCTCTCGGGAAGAGTCTTTGACGAATCAAACGAAAGTGTCCTCCTTGGGCTGATATCTCCACTCTAATTATCATTATAACGAAGAGTTCGCGCCTTATGACTTTTAAGTGTGTGAGTAAATATACAGAGCACACTGTGTGAACGAAGACGTTGTGAAGCATAGAAAAAGTGCACAAAGCAATGATATTCTTGTCCATAACGGGAACAGATGTTCTTGACATTCGTTACGGATAAGAGTTTTAATAATAACGAAATGTGACGAAGGCAAATAGAGCAACAGACAAACAAAATGATGCTGGTATAGTGAAGAACATAACAATAATAATAATTTCGTCTGGTACGACGACCTAGTCCAAGCCTTTCAGCTGGAAAACCCTTCGCTTTCTTGCGTATCCTTAAAAGCCAGGGCATTCAGGTATTCCCCGACCGGCAACCCATCCAGCTAATAGCCGCACCCAGATTTGGTTTGTATTCCGCATCCTTGTGCTACCGAGCTACTGCTTATTAACTGTCATGTTCAACGTGTGTTTACTCTACGAGATATGGGAATGCAAAGTGTACAGTTTTTTCGTTCCTCGATGTTCACGCCCTGTTTTGATTCAAATTAAGTAGAATTGTTAGCCCGTATCGGATAGTCAAATACACTTGTTTTTCAGTTAAAACCATTGAATTTCTAATAAGCCCAGTTGGGAAAGATTTATAGAATACATTTTTTTACAAAATCAGGCTGAAAGTGCCGCATTTTTTGACATTTTTTACAAAATCTTCGAAGTTACATTTAATTTAATCAGTATCTGAAAGTGGTACATAAATGAAATTTGAAGAGATTTTGGTTCCACGTGAAGATTCGAGTGGCTGACAGCTTTGCATTCTTTCGCCCCCACCACCGCCACACCTGAAGCTGCGGCCGACGATATAATCCCCATGGCAGCGGCCGCCCCCGGCCCCGCCCCCGCCTCTGACGTCACTGCCTCCGCCCCTGCTGCAGCCACCCCCAACAACGTCGTCAGTGCCGATACGGTACATACTTCTATTAAGTGCCTGGCAGAGGATTCATGGGAAGCCCCTCAAGCTAGTTCTCTGCCGGTCCACTCTCGAACAGCGAGCGGTGAAAAAACGAACACTTAATTCCTTCAGTGCGATCTCTGATTCTTCTTATTTCATTATGATGATCATGTCTCCCTCTGAAGGTGGGCAGCAACGAAATATCATGATCAGGTCCAGCAGCAACGAAAAATACCTTTGTTTTAATGATTGTCACTACAAGTCGTGTATCATATCCTCAGCATTCTACCTATTTCGCGATAATACGGAACGGGCTGCCCTTCTTTGAACTTTTCAATGTCTTCCATCATTCCTGTCTCATCTGGATCCCACACCGCGAGCAATAGTCCAGAAGGTCATTTTGTAAGAGCCTAAAAGGGTGGCTGATATTGTCTTCTAAACCGCTTAAGTAGACCAGGAGCATCAGAGGGCCGTTAACATTTTCGTACAGACCACAAGATACTACTTCTGCATTTTTCGTATGTCCACGAGTTTTGAAGTCCTTGTAAACTAGACAGAAGTGTTAACTAGTGTAACAAGTATATACAGTATATACGACCAGATGGAATCCAGAGAACGCTATAACGCCAAGTAACGGCCTGTGAGATGCAATCCGTAGACTTGGTATGGATTTTTACGCCTCTTCTAGAAGTGGAGTTAAAGCACTACTTTGGGCCGTATTGCATCTTCCGTCGTTTGTGAGATGCCGCATATGAAGTTGAGCGTTACATCCACTTATCAAGAAGACAAGACTGCAGAGACATCACCCACGTCCTCGCTCTGAGCCACTAACACAGCTCCGAGCTGCAGATGGACGGTGGGAAGTTCAAAGAAACTGAAGACAAACTCAATGATCGCGAAGCATCTATGCGAGGGGCTACTTCCGATGCCCATCATAGTGAAGTGGATGCAACAACATGACCACAAAATTCGGATCCGTCAGCACCTCAATACACAGAGCAGTTCACAGGATCTGTATCCAGGGTGCTGTACCCATCTCCACGGAAAACCTCTGAGGTGAGGGATTAACGCCCCGAGCTGTGGAGCATGTGTCGTATATCAGCGGTTTATCTCACTAGATGGCGTGCTGTGGTCTGCAGTTCAAACCTGACCAGGAGTAATTACTTGTTATTTAGTTTTATTCAGTTTTTATCATTTCTGGAACTTTTCTGAAATATCTGTCGGTTGCATACCTTGGAATGTTGGATGACTGTATAAATAGTTGCGTTCTCCGTCAAGTTGCCTCAGTTTTGTTCTGGCTATACGTCGGCGTAAGTAATAAACGTGCTTTCAGTTCGAAGTGTAGCACTTCAGTGATGACACTGCCTTTGAATCTGAACGTGATTGCGTTTGCGATGTGATAGTATAGAAAGAGAACACGTTGGCCAAGACCCGACGCATTCGACTTGGAAAACTCAAATAAGGCTGAAGGAGATAAGGAATACATGAGGGTTGGATAAGGATGTGACGCCAATAAAAATAAAGTGTCTTGTCAATTGATGATATGTTGTTGTTGTGGTCTTCAGTCCTGAGACTGGTTTGATGCAGCTCTCCATGCTACTCTATCCTGTGCAAGCTTCTTCATCTCCCAGTACCTACTGCAACCTACATCCTTCTGAATCTGCTTAGTGTATTCATCACTTGGTCTCCCTCTACGATTTTTACTCTCCACGCTGCCCTCCAATACTAAATTGGTGATCTCTTGATGCCTCAGAATATGTCCACCAACCGATCCCTTCTTCTAGTCAAGTTGTCCCACAAAGTTCTCTTCTCCCCAAAATGGTTAAAATGGCTCTGAGCACTATGGGACTTAACATCTGAGGTCTTCAGTCCCATAGAACTTATAACTAATTAAACCTAACTAACCTAAGGACATAACACACATCCATGCCCGAGGCAGGATTCGAACCTGCGACCGTAGCGGTCGCGCGGTTCCAGACTGTAGAGCCTAGAACCGCTCGGCCACTCCGGCCGGCTCTCTTCTCCTCAATCCTATTCAATACTTCCTCATTAGTTATGTAATATTCCCATCTAATCTTCAGCATTCTTCTGTAACACCCCACTTCGGAAACTTTTATTCTCTTCTTGTCTAAACTATTTATCGTTCACGTTTTACTTCCATAAATGACTACATTCCATAGAAATACTTTCAGAAACGACTTCCTGACACTTAAATCTGTACTTGATGTTAGCAAATTTCTCTTCTTCAGAAATGCTTTCCTTGCCATTGTCAGTCTATATTTTATATTCTCTCTACTTCGACCACCATCAGTTATTTTGCTCCCAAAATAGCAAAACTCCTTTACTACTTTAAGTGACTCATTTCCTAATATAATTCCCTCAGCATCACCCAACTTAATTCGACTACATTCCATTATCCTCGTTTTGTTTTTGTTGATGTTCATCTTATATCCACCTTTCAAGACACTGTCCATTCCGTTCAGCTCCTCTTGCAGGGCCTTTGCTCTCTCAGACAGAATTACAATGTCATCGGCGAACCTCAAAGTTTTTATTTCTTCTCCATGGATTTTAATTCCTACTCCGAATTTTTCTTTTGTTTCCTCTACTGCTTGCTCAATATACAGATTGAATAACATCGGGCGGAGGCTACAACCCTGTCTCTCTCCCTTCCCAACCACTGCTTCCCTTTCTTGTCCCTCGACTCTTATAACTGCCATCTGGTTTCTGTACAAATCGTA
Source organism: Schistocerca nitens (assembly GCF_023898315.1). Classification (NCBI taxonomy): domain Eukaryota; kingdom Metazoa; phylum Arthropoda; class Insecta; order Orthoptera; family Acrididae; genus Schistocerca; species Schistocerca nitens. Next base: position 1,284,262,201 of record NC_064614.1, on the reverse strand, counting down.
AGTAGCCTTTCGCTCCCTGTATTTTACACCTGCCACCTTCAGGATTTGAAAGAGAGTATTCCAGTCAACATTGTCAAAAGCTTTCTCTAAGTCCACAAATGCTAGAAACGTAGGTTTGCTTTTCCTTAATCTTTCTTCTAAGATAAGTCGTAGGGTCAGTATTGCCTGACGTGTTCCAATATTTCTAAGGAATCCAAACTGATCTTCCCCGAGGTCGACTTCGACCAGTTTTTCCATTCGTCTGTAAAGAATTCGTGTTAGTATTTTGCAGATTTGACTTATTAAACTGGTAGTTCGGTAATTTTCACATCTGTCAACATCTGCTTTCTTTGGGATTGGAATTATTATATTCTTCTCGAAGTCTGAGGGTATTTCGCCTGTCTCATACATCCTGTTCACCAGATGGTAGAGTTTTGTCATGACTGGCTCTCCCAAGGCTGTCAGTAGTTCTAATGGAATGTTGTCTACTCCCGGGGCCTTGTTTCGACTCAGGTCTTTCAATGCCCTGTCAAACTCTTCACGCAGTATCATATCTTCCATTTCATCTTCATACAAATCCACTTCCGTTCCATAATATTACCCTCAAGTACATCGCCCTTGTTCCCTTATGCTCTCCCTGAAACTCTCTATAAACTCCTTCCACCTTTCTGCTTTCCCTTCTTTGCTTAGAACTGGGTTACCATCTGAGCTCTTGATATTCATACAAGTGGTTCTCTTTTCTCCGAAGTTCTCTTTAATTTTTCTGTAGGCAGTATCTATCTTACCCCTAGTGAGATAAGCCTCTACAATCTTACATTTGTCCTCTAGCCATCCCTGCTTAGCCATTTTACACTTCCTGTCGATCCAATTTTTGAGACGTTTGTATTCCTTTTTGCCTGCTTCATTTACTCCATTTTTATATTTTCTCCTTTCATCAATTAAATTCAATATATCTTCTGTTACCCAAGGATTTCTACTAGCCCTCGTCTTTTTACCTACTTGATCCTCTGCTGCCTTCACTACTTCATCCCTCAAAGCTACCCATTCTTCTTCTATTATATTTCTTTCCCCCATTCCTGTCAATTGTTCCCTTATGCTCCCCCTGAAACTCTGTACAACCTCTGCTTTAGTCAGTTTATCCAGGTCCCATCTCCTTAAATTCCCACCTTTTTGCAGTTTCTTCAGTTTTAATCTACAGTTCATAACCCATAGATTGTGGTCAGAGTCCACATCTTCCCCTGGAAATGTCTTACAATTTAAAACTTGGTTCCTAAATCTCTGTCTTACCATTATATAATCTATCTGATACCTTCTAGTATCTCCAGGCTTCTTCCATGTATACAACCTTCTTTTATGATTCTTGAACCAAATGTTAGCTATGATTATGTTATGCTCTGTGCAAAATTCTACCACGCGGCTTCCTCTTTCATTTCTTCCCCCCAATCCATATTCACCTACTACATTTCGTTCTCTCCCTTTTCGTACTATCGAATTCCAGTCACCCGTGACTATTAAATTTTCGTCTCCCTTCACCATCTGGATAATTTCTGTTGTGAGGGTACCAACACAAGGACAAGGATAGCGTACCAATAGGGACAAGAAAGGAGGCATGAAGGGCGCCAACAGAAATAACAATAATCCTTTTATTGCACCATTACACACGCACATCATGATATATGAGTCATTATGACAAACAGTGTGCATAATGAAGGCCGCACAATTTTACCAATGTAAGAAATTAAAATAATACTAGCACAAAATTAATTAAAGTGTCTTGAAGGAAATGTTTATGAGCAGAACACGACGGGGCCGCAGGGGAGGAGGCAACACAATACTTAACTCAGGTGCACCAAAACAAACAACGGACACCAGGCCGCGCCAACAACGGACACGTTGAAACATTTTAATACTTGGAACAGTACACCAGTGATCAGAAAATTTAAAAAACAATAACATGAGATAAAAATACAATAATTTCAGAAAATCACATCTTATGAGTATGAGCTTAAGGTCTTTCGGTAATTAACAGATTACGAAAGGTATAGGGGCATGTGCCACTATTAAATCTTGCGTAATTACACTACTAAATTTTTCAGTACCCAAGTTGCAATTAACGCAACAAGAATTAAATCATTTAAGCGATAATGTTACTTTAAAATAATAATAAAATTATGTGATACAAAGAAAACCAAGAATGGCCCGATCAGTACTCCCCAGTGAAGCAGTTCACACAATTGGCACTCCACGGCTGCGAGCACACAGCCCCATACAAAATGCAACACAACCACAGCGAGCCGACGTACTACCAGAACCACCAGGCAGTAAACCAAAATAGTACTAAACCAAAACAAGGACCGACCTTTAAAATAACGAGACCTAGCCCGGGCCGGACAACAGACCAAATCCCGGGAAATCCATAAGAAACCTCAGCCAACTTAATACCGAAACAACAATTTATGAACAATATGCAAAACACAAGACCTCTCAGTCCAAAGGCTTCCGTTTAGTCGCGAAGGTGGCTCCGGCACGCCTGCTGAGGTGCCAAGCGTCGTACCGAGTGCCGAATCGAGCTTAACCTTCGTTGACGGAAACCGGAAGCACCACAAGACAAAATAAACTCCATCTAACTGTGCAAGGCAAACTCTACGCAGTGCCGCTCGAAGACTATGCACTTGAAGATCAAACATAAAGCACCCAGACTAACGTACCGCTGAACGACGCACTTCCATCACCAGCGTCTAGTAGAGTACGGAGAGCAGCGTAGCGCATCTATATACATCCGTGGGACGGTAAACGAGGATAGCAATCCCAGCGACGGAGAGACAGGAGGACGAAATGACATCCCGCCGCACATAGAAGGTATTTCAAACTCAGCTCGACAAACTACAAGAGGCGAGATTTTGCTCCCCTTGCGAATCAAGTCAAACGGCACACGACAGCGCTGCCCGCACTATTAACCGTAAAATCACGGTCCGGTCTTCCCATCGGGCCCCACTCGGCGTCCAGAAGCAAACAACCCCAGCCGAGCCGAACTGTCTTCACGCCAAAGCAGCCACCTCTCACCTCCTCACACGCCTCCAACTAACCCCGGCCAGCGAGCACACACGGAAACAACCGCCTAACGCCAAAGCGCCGTCTGAGTGAAAACTCAGCACTAAGATCGATAGGGACCTGGAAATAAGCGAGCACCGTAACAGTTTCTTTTAACTAGTCATACATTTCATCAATTTCTTCGTCATGTGCAGAGCTAGTTGACATATAAACTTGTACTACTGTAGTAGGCGTGGGCTTCGTGTCTATCTTGGCCACATTAATGCGTTCACTATGCCGTTTGTAGGTGCTTACCCGCATTCCTATTTTTTTTATTCATTATTAAACTTACTCCTGCATGACCCCTATTTGATTTTTTATTTATAACCCTGTATTCACCTGACCAAAATCTTGTTCCTCCTGCCACCGAACTTCACTATTTCCCACTACATCTAACTTTAACCTATCCATTTCCCTTTTTACATTTTCTAACGTTCCATTTTCTGACATTCCACGCTTTCTCCTGATAACGACGTCCTCCTGAGTAGTCCCCGCCTGGAGATCCGAATGGGGGACTATTTTACCTCCGGAATATTTTACCCAAGAGGACGCCATCATCATTTAATCATAAAGCTGATGATATCGCCAAGCTAAAAGAACAGGGTATTTAGCAAAATTCGTCGACCGAGGAATTTTTATTTGAATTACAATTTTTAAGTTCCATTCTGAAAGACAGGCAGTTGTCATGGAACGTCACAGAAGGTGTCGAAATAGCCACTACCTTAGGACAACTGCTCACTAATTCTGAAAGTAATCCTGTCACAACCCGGTACAGGTAATTGTTGTAACTGCTCTATGCTTTATTACTGTGTCATATACACTGCTCGAGGGTGCTTTGGTAACTTGGAGTAGGAGTTGACAACAAAGACAAAATTAAATTTAGGTGTAGAGATACGATGGAATGTCCTTGTGCACAAAAGGCTATACCATCAGATGGGCCCAGTAGGCATATGAAAGAGTGCGAGGCTGAAATAAATAAAATTTTGGTATTCAGAGATGCTGTTAAGTTTGCGTTCGTAAATTTGACACAGTGGCTCTCATTATTCTCACTACTTTTTGCTTGTTTGTGTTCGTTTGTATTAATGTTGTGTGCAACTTGGTTGCAATAGATGTTTCTGCGTCTGATTTTGCTACTTACGCTGAAATTTCTTGCTTGTGAAATTTATTACCAGATATGCGATATCCATTTGACTGTAGGTGCGTTGTGCCCATGAGGGAGATAAGTACTGTGTAATGCTACTACATAGTGCTACAGGAAGAACTTGTGCTATCGAAATTTCTCTGTAACTGGTGTAGCAGGAAAGGAAGATTGTAAATATGCGCTGTACAAGCAATGAAATGCTATTTATGAAATGAGAGTAACTGTTGATATTCCCCTTCATTCTTAGTGGACTGTGAAAGCTTGCTACTTAACAACAGATAAACAAGCGACTGTACGCAGAAGAGGCGGTCAGCACGCACACAATGATCAGCTGGTGACCCCGGCAGCTCCTCCGAGGCGGGGCTGGAGGAGAAGCGCCCACGAGCGGGGCGGGGAAGTGGGAAAAGTTTTCTGTGGGTCTCGCAGTCCGTTGCAGACTTTATGGCCGTGCCACTAGGACGGAATTCCAAATGCGCCAACCCTGGACGTCCTAAAGTACTATGAGCATGACTTTGCCTGCTGATGGCTTGGTATTAATGTTTCGATATTTTATTTAGGAACATTGAAATTACTCTGACAGCTTATTGTCTATGGCTTATTTTGCACAAACGGTATTTCAGAAACCAGCTTTATTATAGAGGTACGTATGTGGCTTGAAAATTCCTTTAATGCATGTTCTAACAAAAGTTTTAGTTCTTCAAAATTAATTGAAGTTGTTGGGATATTTTGCGAAATGTACAGTTTTCAGAAAAGTCAGTTATACAGTTTTCAAGAACGCTAATTACATATGAGTTTTAAATGAGAAATTAGTTTTATATAAACACACAAAATTACCCTTCACAATGTGTTTTACCGCTTAAAAGTGAATTTGCGCACAAATAAAGAAATCCATAGGTACTGCATCATTTTTCCGCCTATGCACACACCAAGTTACATTAAACTCGTTTATTGACACTTGCGAATGTTGCCTTGTCAGTGATATGCGAAGTCACACAATGCAATTTTTGCCCTCCACACGCAATTCACCTTTAGTACTTGGAAGGCACCTTCAGTAACCCGGACTGTATATGCATTTCCGTTTAACCTGTTTTGCTTTACCCTCTGGACATTGAAGTTATAAACAGTTCCAGCACTTCCTTCATATCTGTGATACAGTGAAGTATAAATTTCTGATTACTCATTTCGTTGTTGCTAGTTTATATGCGTTTTTTTTTCTTGTTTTACAGCTGTTGTTCTTTTTTTTCTGTGGCATACCATATTTTGCTTCCGCAGGCTAGGAAAAGAACAACTGTTTACTTGATGTTATGTTTTGGATGGTGTCGGTTACTGTTGAATGTTATTACCAACTCTTGAATATCTTTTTGTGGTATCAGTGATGTGTCCTTGTGTCTACGTGTATGCGTTTTTTAACACGGTTGTATGGACTGTCTTAATGTGGTTGTATACATTTTATGATTTTTGTATTTACTGCTTCAATTTTTTTTATTAGTTTTAGCAGGCGCCTTGTGTTGATGTGTGTCTAGTCCTTTTAAAATGTTTTTTTCTCTCCTAAGACTTTCTGAATATGATACTGTTCTTGTGTTGTTGTGGTCATTTTTTATAATAATTTTCATACCTACTTGTAAGCTGGTCTCATGATGGCTGTGGTGTTTTAAGTGCTCTCCAAGTGGAATATTTGGTTTCGTATTTCCAACACCTGATGTGTTCATGGTACTGTGTTTTAAAATTCCTGCATTCTCTTGTTTCTGAAGAACAGAAGAGCAGCTTCTGTGAAATTTATTTTTGTTAATTATTTACAGGACTGTGGACTCTAGCAAGACAAATACCCATCAAATTATTGTAGCTGTGGGGTTTAGAGCTACGAAAAGTAGTTAGCTGAGTTAACGTCCAATAGAAGGTAGTCTGGTCGAAAAGTGCCTGCACGCAGCTACGTCAGACGTTTTGTGCAGCCATCTTTCGTTGCTCCAGTGCACTGGCGCCCGCTAGCCATTCCCACAAGCCCGTTGAACAGTTCATAATCACTGGCCGACTTCAGCCTTGTTCTCACACACGCGCCTTCTACAGCTTCTCTTTCGTCACTCTGTTACCACCAAAAAACATACTAATTTTTGTTACTGTTTATAATTACCAACAGCGTAAAATTTTAAATTAGCAGCAGTTTTATTTTGGCTACTATGGTTTCGAGTGATATTTATTTTATTTTCTATTTCTTCATTTGCTAAACTTGATGTGATTACAGCCATAATGCCCTTTGTTACAACGGACCATGGTTTCACACGTATAGCACCTTCCCCACATCACAGTTACCTAAGAAATAACAGTTTTGACATGACAGATAGCATTGAAATGATTTGGGTGTCTGTAGTGGCAATGTGAGTAAATGGTCCCGACAATGAACTAATAAAAGTAGCACTGGCAGTTCTTGTACTATTGCTGTTTCTGCCACTAATAGTAATAAGGGTAATATAATAATTGTTATAATAATAATAATAATAATAATAATAATAACCGTAGAAATAATAATAATTACAATAACAATACTCCAATGAAACTATATGGTTCCAGAGACCTTCTCGAGCCCAAAGTATCTATCTGGTATGTATGGAGACTAAAGTGACAAAGGAAAATTTGTGCCAGCTCCGGGATTCGAGACTGGGTCTCCTGATAGCCAGGCAGCTGTGTTAACCACTACGCCACCCTGACACAGTAACTTTGCACAACTGTGCAACTATCCTAGAACACCTCACTCCTCATTCCAAATATTCATTCGTACTTCAGCCTGCTTGGTATTGCCCCTAAAAGCTAACAACATTGCGGAGGCTCTCCAACTGCACTGGAATACCACCTCAGCATCGAACGAAATGTGTATAATTCCTGAACTTAGGCATAGGTGTTTTAAATAACACTTTCCAAGTCCCAAACTATGGGGTGTATATTTACACTGAATCCTGTAGCGTTGCTCTTGGGGGACGAAAATAAAAAGAATTGTTACTTTTTTTTTTAATGTCGAATAAGTGAATATTTTTGGTGGGCCACTTGGCAACAGAATCAGGGATTTATTACGCTATTATAATAACATACGTTGACCATTAAATACCTGAATAAGAGCAGCATATATATATATATATATATATATATATATATATATATATATATATATATATATATGAGATCGTTCGGAAGAAACATTATCATTTCTGTGCATTTTTATAGTCGCGATGTAGTCATACCCGGATCAACACTAAGGGACCAGAAGATTTATAGACTTTAAAAGAAATGCAACACTACACAATTAAAAAAGAGTTGGTTCAGAAATAATAGGAAAACGATAATGTTCCTTCTGCCTCATGCTGCGTTCGGTCCATCAGCGTAATCGTAATTTCTGGTGATGAAGTAACACAAACAATAATTATCATTCAGAAAGGAGATGGAATCATCAAGGTTAATTTACGAAAATAAACACACTTATCTTTAACACACGTTTTTTTTAATGCTACGTACCTTTTCATATTAAATTACAATAGATGACCATTGTGGTTAAATACTTTATACATAACAGTCAAAATGTCCTCTTGATGCTGTCTGTTGGATATCAGTTACAAGAAACTACATGTTTTCTGATTGGAAAAAATAACAATTAGCATATTCACTCAATATTTTCACATAAAATATAAAATACAGTTGCGGAACGCAGCAAGTCCGCGTCCGCCTCTCTTGGAATACAAACAGTAAAAGGTGAGGCCTCAAAAGCCTCATTTGTCTTGAAACAACAGAATTCTTTTTTATACCATTAATCGATACATGTACATAGAGATTTACTGGCACCGCGCAAGAACGGCAAAGATAAAGAATAATAGATTCTGTCGCTGCTATGCGATGGTTCATTTCTTTTACTTTACAATTGTTCGATAACTTTAGGCCATCAGGGGTTTACTATTGAGCGTATATTAATGTTTGTGAGGCGAAAATTACTAATATTACAATCCGAAGTGGGCTGAGACTTGAAAAGGAATATGAACACGAGCTAAAGTAGTTTGTGCAACCCTGGAAAGTTACTGTGCCTGTGCGGTATAATGGTTAGCGCATATGTCTAGTTCCAAAGGGACTTTGGTAAAAATTTTCGTTCGTTGCTGCAGTCTTCATACACAAGTCATAGATGTTTGATAATTGTAAAGGTCTCTCGAACCACATTTATTCATTTTACTAAAGCGCACATGCGTGGGTTTCAGGCAGGATCCCCCGTGTCATTCGATACTGAGATGCCATCCCAATACAGCTGGACAGCCTCTGCAGTGCTTTTCGTGTTTATGGGGAATATTAAGTGGGCTCAGGCGTGAATGGGAATTTTGACTGAGGAGGGATGAGTGCCAGGGTGGACCGTGCAGTTGTGCAAAGCCAACGTGCCAGGGTGGCGTAGTGGTTGGCGCATCTACGAGTACACAGTGAGCGGGAGACCACACTCGAAAACTGGTCTCGAAACAAATTTTCATCTGTGACCTCAGTCTGCATATATAACGTCACAACAATGACAGTGGAAGATGTTCAGATAATTGTGGGTGTGCACAATAGATGGACTCTCGTACAGCGAGTTATGCGAAAAGAAAATTTAAAGAGACCACACTATCGAAGAATACCTGGAAATGAGGGAGATCTGGTTCGTAGGAACGATGTGCGAGGGTAACGTATATACAGGGACAATGGTAGTTATCAATTTTGCTTCGTAGTTATGTCGTTAACTGTGTTCTGAAACTGGAGACGTTGTTCAGTTCTCTAACATTGTAAGCTACCGCTTCTGTTTTGCTCTTTTCTGCTGATGGGTGAGCCTGCGATCCGAACGTATAAGTGAAAAATTTTGCACAACGGATTTTATGACACTAATTTGTCGCCCTGACACTTATACGCTCTCCAGAGGGGTAATCTTATCCTTTGCTCTATATGTGACGTTAACTAGTCGTATGCAAATCTGGTTGGTTTCTAACCATACCCTCAGTATATGCTAGAATGTTCAGATGAGCTGACCTACAAACACTGCCTCCACCAGGTGGTTGCAAACATGAAATACACAAATCAGTAGATAATAAAATGACAGAGGAAAGTACTAGCTATGAAATGATACACTGAGCAGTGTTAAATTCTTTACTCTTCTGCAATTTACTCTATACAAGATTACACAGTACGAGCAACATTTTAGTTCTGCCTATTCACATTTGGTAATCGCTCTGTCTGTCACTGTCCTGTGATATATTCGCGGTCGTTAATTCGAGCGCGGAATACTGACATCAGCTGTGGCAATTGCAATTATATTTAGAACTACACTCGCTTCTAGCAACGTGAAGTCTCAGCATAGAACGAAAAAGACACGTGATCAGCAATTTACTTTACTTCCCTAACCGCTGTTGCGAATGTACGACCACTACAGTGATCTAACGCTTATCGCTGCAAAGGTTCTCGCCTCAGCGAGATAATATAAATTCTACCTCACCAAAAAGCTTCCGTAGGCAACTCCACGGCTGCCGTGGAACACCACACGATCCTCAGGCTCTCGCTACAAGTACTCTGTCCCAGTAACGAGGTCGCACACCTCGCCAGGACCAACCTCTCTCCTCGACGCCCCAGGAACAAGTGTTTCTCGGTCGTTACGCTTTTTCGTAGCTCCTGTTCTTTTTTCTTCCCCTTTTTAATGTGTGTGGCCAATCATGTTGCTGGAAGGCGTCCGTTTCCGATCGCCGACCAATCTCATTTTTGCAACCGACCGAAGCTTCTAGAAGCTTCCAGACCCAGAAGCTTCCGCTCCGGCCGTTGGGAAAACCACCTACACGCCGCCACGCATTTTGTGAGGGAGCCCCAGTGTCTTCTCCTTGTCCTCGGCCACGTGGCTCCCGCTAAGCCGCGGTCCTCCCGCCTGGGGTTTCCACGAGCTTACATTCGCTGTTGTCTTCAGCTCTCAGGTCTGCCTGCCACGCTTGTGTCTTTCCCGTTCTCCTGCCAGCCTCCCGTCTCCTTCCGTTTCACTATCGCCCAACGTGCAGATATTCTGCTACAAATTAAGATCCCTAGCCGATGTCAGTATCGTTAATGGTTTCCTGTCTCGATGGTTATACCATTAAAGGGTCTTCTTTCCGGAGTGGTAGTTGTAATGTCGCTCAAAATGATGCCACCTTACAACATGATGCGGGATGTTATTGCACAGTCGGGTTTCTGCTACTGAAAAGAAGTTCGAGAAAATGGCCGAACGCTGGTGTGGGACCGAAAGGAATTTTCTCTGATGGGAACGCGAGATATTGCTATGTTCCACAGACAAGAGCGTTAAAGTCGACGAAAGTAATGAGGAACGGTGTTTGTTGACAAAACAGCAGGGAACACAAAGGGTATGGAAATCTCTGTACTTGTCTGCATGCAGCCAACATAGTTGTGCATACGATGGTGAAATCTGATTAAGGAGTGGAACATAACACACATAACGAACAGACGCATTCGTAATCAGTTCCAGGTGCTGTGAGATTTCCTGAGAATGGGCTTGCAGTATCACATCAATGTCATCAGCAATTGAAAGTTGTGGTGTCACCGCTAGACACCACACTTGCTAGGTGGTAGCTTTAAATCGGCCGCGGTCCATTAGTACATGTCGGACCCGCGTGTCGCCACTGTCAGTGATCAGACCGAGCGCCACCACACGGCAGGTCTAGAGAGACGTACGAGCACTCGCCCCAGTTGTACGGACGACATTGCTAGCGACTACACGTACGAAGCCTTTGTCTCATTTGCCGAGAGACAGTTAGAATAGCCTTCAGCTAAGTCCATGGCTACGACCTAGCAAGGCGCCATTAACCATATCTGGAGAGAGTCTCACTTGTATTATCAAGAGAAATGTACCACAATGAATTAAAGTTAAGTATACGAGAAGCTCCGTTCTTTTCTTTATAGCTTTCACCACGTATCCTGTTTCAGACTTATCGCCAGTCGGCGTGTGTGTACGCATGCCTTTCGGTTACCCGTCACTGTGGACTGGCTGCCTTGTCAGTCCACTACAAAAGTATTAATGTCTTCCCAAGTTTCTTTTTCAGTCTAGATGAATTCTTGCACACTGCAGGTACGTATTCAGTCCAATTTCGGTTTTCATGTAATATTACTCCTACACTCTTTGCTGCGGGAGTGAAGTTGATACGCCCCTTGTTAGGGTTAACGATGGTAGCGATTCCCGATATTTCGGGCTAATGAGCGTAGAATGGCCAACCACTACCGCTTGGGTTTTGTATGGATTGAGTGTAATCCTATCATGCGACCATTTGAGAGTGCATAGAGTTTGGTATCAAGATTACCGACACCCATTTTTCAGGTCTATTCGTTTTGCGTTTAGATGCAACTGGAGGGCATATGCGTACATGTGGTGTTTGCAGAAAGACAAAACTAGTGACACATCATTGACATACAGTGAAAAAAAGCATACTACCTAATGATAAACCCATGGGGACGCCTGATACCACCTGCCTCTATTGTGACTGTGTGGTGCCGGATATGACACACTACTGGGGAGACGTCAGGTATGAGGGAAGCCATTGCACTGAGCTTGTCGAGAAATTTAGGTTGCCAAGTTTAACAAATAAAATGAAAAATTCCAATGTGTCAAAGGCTTTACTGAAGAATGCGAAGCACATAACAATCTCACTGGTAGTGGCTTAACTAGTCCTTGTTTCCAGGCACCTGGCCGAACACTTGTTGTTAATGAGTGGTTCAAGATATCTGTTATAGTGGGCACTGCAGGGGCAGTTATAAGCTTCCACATTTGAACCACGATGCCATCGTCTTTAGAAGATACGGATCTGATATGCATGATAGCCTTTTCGACTGTACTGCAAGTAACGTGCTTTAGACAGAATTTTTCGTGGCTTCAGTCGTTTACCCCCATGAAGTAAACATTGAGTCTCTATTTTGTTAGTGGTTCAGTTGTGGTTGTGGGTAATGTGAGATACCGGTTCAGTTCTTCGGCTGGGACAGTTTGGTCATGAGTAGCTTTTACTTTTCCTAGATCAAGAACACACAGGTTTTTCCATAGGATGGACTGCTTACTTCCGCTGTCGGGTAATGTATGTGGATGCCTGAGTTTTGCATTTCTCATACCATGACTATTCCGTTCCGCTTCTAACCAACATTACTTTCAGGCGTGGGGCGCAGTTTGTATGGTCTGTGAGCAGTGTCTCCGAAATTCATAGACTGTTCTAGTTCTTCAGTTACCTACGGTTAATGTTACTTATTGGTTTTCAATGGAATTCATTCCACCATTTCTGGCTATTTTACGCAAAAGACTTGAACGCGTACACTTCCTGTTCCTTAGCTACTTTGTCCAACATTCAGTAAGGGTGTCGTTTTGAAAAAAGACGGACCTCAACATAGCCGAATCGTCACAGTACTACAGATATCACAATAAATTACAGTTTTAACAGATTCTAATACGCAGTCGGAGAATACCTCACATTCTAATTACACAGAATGTGAATATGATTCGTGAGACTGAAGAGTTCAAATTTCTAATCGTTCAAATACATATTAAACTGTCGTGGGAAGCTGGTTTTCAGGATCTTGTTCATAGACTTAATCCTGCCATTTGTACTATCAGAACAGTATGGAAGTAAAAGATAGTTCAACACAAAAATTACTCTGCTTTGCTTATGTTCATTCGTTTATGACGTATTAAATTATATTTTGGGGTAACGCTTCCCATTTCCGAAGGGTATCTTTGACTCAGAAACTGGTGGTTCGGGAAAAAGAGCTGTAAGTTTGCGAGCATATTGTCGACCCCTGTCCATTAGTATGTTTATTCTGATATTGGCCTCTCAATATATACAGCATGGGCCATTTTAATCCATAATGAGGAATAAATCGGGGCAGAGATGAGAGACAGCAAAATATTTTAGATAAAATTTGTAGGTGGCAAAGAGGGTAACACGTTGCCATAATGGCCGTGCTCTTGAACGCCGTTTTCAGAGTTTTGGAGGTTAATGTAATTAACTTTTTGAGAAAGAGCAAACAGGCACTGGACGTTTAAGATTTAATTCACTTGTTAACTGGCAAAATAAATACATCACAGCGTATAAATATTATTGTGGCAATTGCAAGGCTTAACAAACTCAAGATGCCCCTTCCAAATTGCAACGCACATTATAATTTACTGTATCCCTCCTCTAGTTTAAGTGAATGCGTTGTAGAACAAAAAAAAACCATACTTGCTTATTTGACCTTCATTGAGCTAGCCATGACCTTGGACAATGTATCATTCTGTGCGTGAAGTTCGCCACTTTTTAAAACTCTTGAATCAAATATTAGGGTTTCCACTTAAAAAAAAAAAAAAAAAAAAAAAACACATTTACGCCAAACCATCTTGAAAATCACGTTCAAGGTGACAAACATTTGTAGCAATGCTTGACTGTCGTCACCATATACAATTTTTATCTAAAACATTTTACTGCATCTCATCTCCATCCAAAGTTATTCCCTATTATGGAATACCCTGAATATTCTGTAACGTCGTTTCTTGTTAACAATATCAGCTTAGTCCAAAGAATTAGCAGCTTTCAGTCAGTTAACACTAGACAGAAAGCCAATCTGCATTTGGATCGTACCTCATTGACTCCTATGTAGAAAGGCGTGCAATATTCTACAGTATCCATTTTCAATAAGCTACCACAAGAATTCATATATTATCAGTAATCCAAGCGTTTCCACACCCAAACTGAACAGTTTCCTCATCGGTCACTCCTTTTATTCTGTCGAGGTATTCCTTGAAAAATTAAGCTAATTCCTGTGTTACATTGAGGATTTCGTTTATATGCACTTATAGGATGTCGTCGTTTTAGGTTTGACAAAAAATTTTTTTACCTGTTCTTACTTTTCTTCTATAATATCATCTACTGAAAAGTTCCATGATCATGGACATTTGCTCCTCAGTTTGTTCCTATGGAACTAGACGTATAAAATAAATAAATAAAATGAAACAGTGACCCATGCTTCAGCTACAAATTAATAATACAGGTGATATATTGTACAAACTCGTACTCACAGCAACACTGTTTTGCGTGTCGGTGCAGCACCCCGTTGTAACCTATAATACTGTTATTAATTCTTAGAACTAGTGATTCTTCAGAATACTGCCCAGAAAGTCGACAGTTTGACAGTACAGGTTGTGATGAACGACAAGGACGTCACCAAAATCCGCAGATCCAACCGAGTGACGCCGTACAGCTGATGAGCGCGACTCTGGCTGCGTGCCAGACGCCAGAAGCGACGCAGCTCCACCGCTTCTGTGCTCCTGAGATTCGAACCCAGAAGGAGCCGACTCAGGACAGGAGCTGTGTGCGCCGCCTCCCCGAGCAGTGCGTACGAAGCAGCTGTTAACATTAACACCTGTGGCGACTGTAACGATACAAGCAAAATATGTATCAGCTCCGGCCATCTATGCCGCTGTAATAACATTATCGCAACGGTGTTCCAGGAAATACTGCATAATACTGTCTCCGTGCAAGAAACTAAGAATGTCTCATGTGCCGAAAGGACCTCCTGGGACAGGCGGCACAGTGCGGAGTAGCCTCTCCTCAGTTTCCGATAGTGATCTGTAAGTGGTTGCCGCTGGCATCTCATTTGTTCCGAAGCTGCGAGGCACTGGTTGAGTTGCCGTAAGTCGACCCTCACCAGAAAAACACGTCCCACGTACCTGGAAACAGCTGTTGCTACAATGTGTGAATAAGAGGATAAAGAGCCAGTTGAAGCTGCTCCTAAGATATTCCAAAGTAACGAAAGCTATAATCAGAGCAAGAGACATGACATAAACTGCCACGCAGGAGATCCTTACTGCCCCACTGAAGGAACGATGAGACTCCAAGACACCGCTGACACTATAAGACAACAGACTGAGGATCCCCTGGTATTTGTGGGTGTTTCTAAACAAGTCTACAGCGACCGCCGGAACCGTGGTGATGTGGGTCGCCACCACAGAGACGACCAGCCACACAAAGTTTAAGGAATCCTTGTTTCTCACATTCAAAGTTTGCACCCAGTACCACACAAGCGTTGATGATCCCTTTGTGTGAAGGGAATAGCCCTTGGGTACAGTGTACCAGCACGTGTCCTCTGTAGTTCACACCTCTCAGTGACCGCTGTGAATGGCAAGTCCGAAAAATTTACAGATGGCGTTGTAGCGTGCTACAGATCTTAAGAATTCGCTTCTATGCGTCATTTTAACGACGGCTAGCACTACAGAAATCTTCGGTACATACGATGAAAGAAAACGGTTCTTCAGTTACAGTAAACATGAAAATTGCATTACGTAGCGATTTAATATAAATTCTCATAAAAGAGGACAGTCGGTCATGAGATAGCACCTACGCGATGCATGTGTTTTTCTTTATATATGTGGCCACAAATCGCTAAGTGAACAAAGTAGTAACCGCACACATTATCAGTAACCCTGCCATAATCGTATTTATACAACAACGAAAGTATAACCATTTAAATCACAACAGGAAGTCACCCATACAGATGCGTTGTCGCCTCTCTACACAACGAAAATAATGGAAACTAAGGTAACTCGAATTAGCGATAAATTATCACATATGGATTGTTTCGACTGCACTGCGGAAGTTTCGCTGGGAAAACCTGACACACCTCCCACATAATCCTAAAATCTCACCATGCGAATTCCGCATTCGTGAGTGTCGGTTTGGTTGAGGCAAAGAGTTGCAGACTTGGGTACATTTCTGGTTCCAGGGAATCCCTAACATTTTTCAACGAATGCATTGACTGTCTTGTCTCACAGTGAGATAAATGTATTAGTAGTTATGGCACTTGCTATCAAAATAATAAAAATTTTATTCGCTTTTTTCCTTCTTTCTCGTTTTCATTTGATTGACCATTCTAATTATTTTGTATATAGAGTAAGTCAAATACACTTCCAGAATATCATATCTCTCACATATTATTCCAACGACCCTAAGCTTGATTCGACCCATATGCCTCGTGACCCCATATACACTGTACGCTGGAGAGGACTACTACACAATAATACTGACCAACATGGCGCTGAATTTAATGAGTTTCAAGTCACAAACGTTCTAAGTTTACAGACACATGACGTCATGAGAAAAGTAAATGAAGGGCTGTTCTTGGTTACCTTGTCATCCATGTTACAGTGCCTGCCATATAATCACCGTCTGTGACTTTTTAATTGTAATAGCATAGATACTAATTTCAATAACTATATATTCATTAAGATGTTGTAGATCTGTATTCATGTATATAGTATATTACGCTGAAAAACAAAAATATTGCTATTTGCCACACCTTTCTCCCAAGGAATCTGTCTGATACAAATTAGATTACCAATACCCATCTTATGTCCTGTAAACTTAGCATTCTGTGACATGTAAACTCTGAAAATATGTTCATATATGTAAACAGGATATCCCAAGAGGAATAATCAATACTAAGAGATATGACAGGAACGAACATCAAAGCAAACATTTATGCTAAACTTGTGCTCTAAAATGCTTACTTTAAGAGCTGTAAACACTCGTTCACATTTGTCACTGTGAAACACTTCTCTTCTACGGTACAAGTGCTCGTATTTCTTTAGGTACACATTGTAGAGCCCATGTTTACTAGACACTTTTTCCTTGTTTTGATCCGTACAATCTCGTCCAAAGATTCGGAAAGCAAAGAACTTCCTGTACAAGGGATTAGTTTCACTGTATCTAAGATGAAGAAGTGCTCATAGCTTTTAAGGTACGCTTTTGAGAATCCACATTTAGAACACAATTTTGCTTCAAATAATCGTTCCTTTCACATCGCTACCAGAATATTGACAATTCCTCCAGGGACTGCTTACGTAAACTGCCCAATAGAGATTATTTCATTTATTTTGGTCCAGAGTATTACCGGACGTGGATGCCCATCGTCTGTGGTATCACAAAATCGCCACAACAGAATACAAAGATCTTTCAAGAGACATTTTCCTCTTGTGGAAAGTGTTTCAAAATATCCAATTCCCAGTTTTTCTTGTAATACATCTGCCTTTTGTATACTGTTTTCTTAGCGCATGCCAAAGACATTTGTGAGAAACATATATTTAATTAACTAATAAAATGCCATTGGTAGACAGCTATATTTTTCAATATTGTATAATAGTCACTGGCTATGTTCTACATATCTCAAGGTAATGACTGAATTGTTTATAAGGAAGGAAGACAGAAAGGAATTAGTCACAAACTCACTAGCTTTTATTACTCTTGTATATCTAGATTTCCGCTGTAGCAGTCTTCAGTGCATTTGAATTCCCATCGAACAAACTCACGAGAATAATAAAATCTAATGGGATTTCAATTGGTAACTGTGTGCCTCTCCAGTATAGCCTATGGTCAGTGTACACAATACTTCTTTATGGAATCTGAGTTGTTTGTCTCATAGAGCACATGATTTCTTTTCTAAACTGTATTATCTATGTTAATGTAATATCTAAACAATGGAATGTATTTCAGCACTAAATATTTACAAGAACATATGTGAAATAAACGATGAATTTTTTTACTGTTTAGGTCATTGTGTTGGTTCAAAATAATGTTAGGATATTTTGCCATATCTGAATTTTTTCCATTTCCTCGAAAATGTTTGGAGACAACTTTTGCGGTGGTGGATCAGATCTACAGGAATTAGTTTATTTATTTGTTGTTTTAGGTGTGAGATACGTGAAGACATTTTCAAGCCAGTGAGATTCACATAATGTCTCAATATTTGTTTGAAGTTCCCTCCCAACTGCCCCATGTACATCTTAGCATTTTAACTTATAAATCCCATAAAGGGTAAATTTTCAAGATTGTCTTAAGAAACGACAAATTCGTGAACCTATTTTCTTATGTGGTGTCAACCTCAGTCTCCAGTGAGTTTTGTGCAATGCAGGTTTCATTTTGATTCAAATTATTCACATTACATTATGACAGCCAAATGAACTTTTTTTGCTACAACATTTCCTTGTTTGCATCACGCTGTCTTTTAATTCCTTTTTACTGTCGTATGTTTACTGAGTGCAAATTTTGTCGACTGAAGTTGTATCTAACCACTGTTGTTTTCTTATGTTTACTGTTTTTAGTTGTGACGTTTTGATTTCCTTAATTAATCAATATTTTGAAATATACAGTAAAACTGCGGTAATTTTTGGGTATCAAGTGCAGCTCTGGATTATACTCTCTGTGGTTGCCTTTTTTTTTGGATTATTTTGAATGTGTATACCGGTCCACTTCTTTTATTTAGGGATCTAGAAAATAAATATCTATTATATGGATGAGTACTGTCAGCAGAATAAGGATAGTCCTTTTTCTGACCCACCAAACAAAATTAGTTCGTCATATACGTATTAACAGTGGCCATGAAAACTGATATACTATTTCGGGTTGTTATAAAAAAATGTTCTCAATATAGCATAAGCAAGGTAATCTCCCATTGATTTACTGTGTTCTAGTAGATGTAATTGGTTATTGTACTAGAAATCGTCATAGCACAGACTTAAATTTAGTAAATCTACTAAGATCATGTTTGTGTTTGTAAAATATGCTCGATAACTTTAATGGTTTTATGTAGTGGTTTATTGTTGTACATGTTGGTTAAATCTAAGGAAATAACTTTTACATTGTCTCAGATGTAGGTATGGGCAGTATGTGGAATCAAATCATTGAAATTCTTCACTGTGTCTCTATATGTAGTTCTGTGTGAGACTGAATAACAACATAATTTACTTTATGAATGCATATTTAATAACACAGTTTACTGTTGGTTTGATATTGTTTCCCTCTTTATGAATTACTGGGATGGGACCACAGTTTAGGTGCAGATGGGATCATCATAGAGCAATATGTTCTTCCTCTTTCATCAAATAAAAGTTCACTTTTAATTAGAGATTTTTGATTATTGACTGGAATTAATGTTCTATGTTTTCCAATTGAGAAATGCTATTTATGTTGAAAAACCTCTGGGTAACTTTTCTATACAATGAATTGGACATGATTATTACCATACTATCTTTGTTGGATTTCAGTAACACGGCATTTACTGTTATTATTTTTTTCCAAAATTGTACAATTATGTTACATATTGTATTAAAACATTAGACCAAATTGCACTTCAGAAAAATTAAACTTGAGAATCAGCTTCAGAACACACAAGAAAGTACTATCGCCAATCTGTCATTCCCTGTCTCAGTCCTATACAATTCACCATACAGGTGTTTGTACATTAAAGTTTGTACAGTAACTGTGGTAGCTGTAAGAACATATGCATTCTTACAGACAGAAAGAACTTCCAAAACAATATTTACAGCACATCTCAATCTCACTTTAGTGAAACTGTCTTCATTTTGGTCACACCTAAAACAATAAAAACACAGTTTGATTGGAATAATAGAAAGCACGTCAATCCCACCTACCAACGAAACAGTTTCATGCTAAAAACTTTACAAGCTATGCAAAGTTTCACATATCTGCGAAAACATCATGACATTATTTTGAACGAACCATTCGATCTAAAACAGAAAAATTGCTTTCAAAACTTAACCAACTTGCTTGTGAATGGTAAGTGTTGAAAGAAAAACAGATGATACGATTAAGGAATGCAATTATATAACCAGTGATACAATCATATCGATCATTGTCTTTAGATATAAAACAGATTACAGATGACAATTGCACAATAGCCGAATCTGTATGCTGACTACCACTGGCACCTATAGTAAGACAAATCATATATGTTAGTGACAAGCGGCTGTGGCATGTACTATGAAATCGGTGTATGTAACAACATAGTAGTTACATTAACTAATGTGAAATACTAGACAAGTGACAGTAATGTATTTGGAAAATCTGTAACGCCGATAATGTTAATGATAGGAAATTTTGTCCGATTTTATGAGGTTCAGTCATGCTGCAATTGTGCCTAGTTTCACGTAGCACTCCCTGCGTAACATTCGAAAAAGGCAATCCTGAGTGTCTATAATGAGTAAAGCTATGTATGCTCCGGACCATGGTTCTAGCTTCTGCCACTAGATGGCATTACAGTTGTGGCGCTGCAGTAGCTTTTGGAGGGAAACTTATTTCCAACTTGGCAGGTGTTGGAAAATAAAAAACATTTGGCAGGAAATTCGAAATTATATACATATATATATATTACGTTACATCCAGTTTGGTTATATCCAACATCAATACGACTGTTTCCGAACTCACAGTCTCCGTGTTTGGTCCTCCTGTCTGTCTCTCTGATTCCGGTGAAATGTTAGTCTCGCTACTCACACTCAGGTGACAGAAGCCATGGAATACCTCCTGATGCCGTGTGGGATGTTCTTTTCCGCGGCTTAGTCCAGCAACTCTATGTGGCATGTACTCAGCTAGTCGTTAGAAGTCCCCTGCAGAGACATTGAGCCACGCTGCCTCTATAGTCGTCCATAAATGACAAACTGTACTGGAATTTGTACACGAATATACCTCTCGATGATGTCCAGTAAATGTCAAACGGAATTCACCTCTCGATGGTCCAATCATTGACTCCAAATGTCCAGAATGTTCTTCGAACAAGTCACGAACAACTGTTGGCGAGTGACATAACGCATTGTCATCCATGAAAGGTCCATCGTTGTTCGGGAACAGCCATGAATGGTTGCAAATGGTCTCCAAGTACCCTAACATAACTATTTACGGGCACAGATCGGTTCAGTTGGACCAGAGGACCAAGTTCATTTGACATAAACACAGCCCACATTGTTATGAAGCCACCAACAGCTCGGACAATATCTTGTTGACAAATATTATCCATTGGTTCGTGGCCCTTGCGCTACACTCGAAATCTACCAGCACCTCTTACCAACTGAAATGGGGACTCGTCTCGCCAGTTTCTCAGTCGCCTAGCGTCCAGCCGATATGGTTAGGGGCCCCGGGAGACTGCAGGCGATGTCGTACTGTTAGCATAGGCACTCGCGTCGTTAGCCTGCTGCCACAGCCCATTAACACCAAATTTCACCTCACTGTCCTAACGAACAAGTTCGTCGTAAGTCCCACATTTTTTCTGCGGTTATTCCAGGCACTGTCGTGTGCCTGTTACTACTGGCGACCGTACACGAACGCCGCTTGCCCTCAGTCGTCAGGCGAACGCCGTCGGCCATACGTAATGCCTGAAAGTTGGTGTTCTCGGCACACTCTTCTCACTTTGGATCTCGGAATATTGAATTCCCTAACGATTTCCGAAGTGGAACGTCCGATACGTCTTGCTGCAATTACCAGTCCGCGCCCAGAGCCTGTTAATTGCCGACGAGCGGCCATAATCACGACAGAAGCCGTTCCACGTTGATCACCTGTGTGAAAATGACAGCTCGGCTGCTGCACTGCCCTTTTATACCCTGTGTACGTGATACTGCCGCCATCTGTACGTGCGCATGTCGCTGTCGCATGCCTTTTGTCATTCCGTTGTAAGTCAGGCGTGTAGCTCGGAAGAAAACAGTTAGAAAGCGTTCTCTCAAGTGGTAATAAACGCAATGCTTTCTTCAAACCAGTCAATGAGCAATAAAATAAGTTCTTTTTAAAGGACGTAGTGAACTCAATTCAAAATCTAAAATTTTACATTCATCACAGAAAATTTTTTCTCAAATACATATGGATCTGTCTTTCCCTCGAAATAAAAACAACACACACAACGTTCGAATATTAGCATATAATGATGAGAAGAAGTTATGCTAGTCTATGCTCACCTGAACAATTTTTTTTATATTATACCTGTAGAAATGACTTTTATCAGTTTTATCAACATTAACAGATTAACAAGTTTCTCGCCAAGGTGTTTTGTAATATATACTCCGAACTCTTTATTTTCTCTCTTACCTCCTACAGTATCTGAATACTGGATGCAGTACACAATTGTAGACAGGTCTTCAGTCTGTTCTTGGAACATGTTTGAGCTCTCCACGGAATAGTATGCTGGCAAAGTTTAACTTATCTACATGTAGGATATATTTAGATGCATGATGTGCATCCTCCTTTACAGGGTCTACTAGTATTGACAACTTAAATCAGGAACTATCATTTGACTGGATACATATTTATTTTCTATTATCTTAGACAGTTCAATGTGTAATCCAGTGTAAAATCCTTTTTTATTAATGTTAACGCGAAATAGAATTATTTCCTTCCGTTCCCAGGCAGAAACGCGAATGTGATATGCAGTTCCACTGTCAGTACAGCTGGAAACTGCCACTGGCTCTTAGTCCACCACAAGATACAGACAACAGGTCTCACCCACTAGGGAAAGGCCCGAAGTTCTCCACTAGGAAAAGATCGGACGACGACGAAGGCAAAGAATCACACCCAATTTCCGCGAAGCCCCGGTACGGGAGCCGAATTAGCAAAAACCAAACCGCCTCACATTGCAGAAACCAAGCGAACTATCCACTGCTCATTGAATCTTCCCTCTTGACTGTCCTATTGGCCTGGTAAGCAATCCACACACAGCTAGGGTGTTCCCGCGCTTGCTGAGCAAGCCTCCATTTTGCACATGACGAGGGGAGCCAATCAGCGACTCAAAATTTCCCTTGTCCGAAAGAAGATGATTTCAGACTAGGGAGGTGTCGTTATCAGGGTAAGAATGGCCATGTTTTGGCGAAAAAGCATCTGCCTACACGAGGTCATATCCCTCATTTCAGGGGAGATCTAATCTTTCCACGCTAACCCTTTCCAATTTCTGAAAGAATGGTGTTAAGCTTCCCAAATAGCCGTGCCCATCAAATATGTTTCTGGCGCTGGCTAAATGAACATGGCGAGCTCCTGGCGTCAGGGGGACCTACAGTCTTTCCTCCTGTAGACAGGTACACCAGCTGTTCTGTCCGTATCGTCCCAGGATCTAACATGAGAATGCACAGACCTTTATGACCTTCACACTGTTTACACAATAGCTCAGTATACAGCAGTCTTTCTTACATGGCTTCCTCCACCCACTTTCTGCCAGCTGGTCGCCGTCACTTGGCCGAAGACAAATGTTTTAGGAACCGGCGCCCTTCAGTCTGGTCCTAAGTAGGAGGAGGAGAGGGCTTCGGTCAGAAATCTCTCTGCAAGTACGACTCACTGGCGCTGCTTCCCAGAGTCACTCACAAAGGCAGGTCACTGCACTCAGCATTCTGGTCCTAAATTCACCTCTCCGCTGTTCTCCGTCACCTCCACTGTGGCTGCTTGGGTACAAGTTCTCTTCAGGTTACACATGCAATGATAAGAACACTGTGCCCACAATATACCCGAGTAAAAAAAGACATAAACCACACATAGCAAATGTAGTACTGGGGAACACAGAGGTCATGACCTAAAACATGAACGTCAATCTGACTGACAGTGTTGTTAAAGTGTGAGAGTGGCGTGCCACCCCTCAGCCTGTCCTCACGTTCTTTGATGGTTTTCTTTGGTGCCTTATTAATAAAAGCTGGTTACAGCTGACAAGAGTTTAATTGCTGTCGTCTTGGATTTCTTGCTTAAAAATTTTGTTCTAGTGTTTTCTGTATTAAGGTTTTTGGAGTCGATGATAGTTTTCCAGTTGTGGTTGTCATTTTTGACGTGGATAATTGATGTCTTTTTTTTATCATGAGGAGGTGGTATCTGGTAATGCTATCACCTATTTCAACGTCATTACAGTGACTAGCCATTTGCCTTGTGCAAATAATGTGATCTAGTATGGAGGTTCCAGCGTAATTGACGAAAGCAGTTGAACTATTATCGAAGTGGATTACACTGTTGTTTAGAGGTGCAGTGGGGAAATCGCAGTTTTTGTTGTTGGTTCCTTCGTCAGAAACAGTGGATCTAGTATTAAGCTCTCCTGTGATGATTTCTGGGCCAAGTATAGAAATGTAATCAGAGATATATTGGTAGATCCCTAGTGGAAGGTACATATATACGGTTTCGAGGAAGATTGGTTACCTATGTTTTCCTACTTTTTACGACAATAGCTAGTTGTGTCTTCATGTTTTCCGGTAAATGACGTCTTATAACAGCCAGTTCTTTTGTATGAAAGAAGGTGGCTCTTCCTTGTGTACATCTTCCTCTGCCTGTTTTGGGATTGTGTGACCCGTGGCATATGTAATCGGGAAGACTTATGTCTTTGGTGATGCATTTGGTTTCAGTAATTCCAATAAATGTAATGTTTCATTCCAGAATTAATTTTTCTAGGAGCTCATCTTTAACACAGAAACCATTCTCGTGAACAAAGCATATAATATCGCTGTCTTTTCTGAAAGTGAATGTGAAAAGATTACCAAATTTTTAGAGTGTAGCAATAGGTTAGACTTGGGCAGATGAGTCTGACGTGTTGCAGATGTAGATGTGTATGTTGCTCCACACCTGCATAATTTTCACATACACACATCAAAAAAAGTTTTGCATCACCTCGGTTCCGAGAGTTCCGGAACCTGCACAGAAAATTGGAATTGAGATCCTTATAAACATCATTTCCGCCCTTTTTACTGCTCATTAAAACCACATATTGCATGTTGTACCACCATACAGCGTGACCTTCAGAGGTGGTGGTCCAGATTGCTGTACACACGGGTACCTCTAATACCGACTAGCACGACCTCTTGAACTGAACCCCCTGCGGGTTCAGGGGTTAGAATAGGCCCATGCTATTCCTGCCTGTCGTAAGAGGCGACTCAAAGGAGCCTCAAACGTTTCGGCCTGTTTGTGATGGTCCCCTATCGGGTTTGACAACCATATTTACAAATTCTTCCGAAGAGCGAACCAATTGGGGAAGGGCGCCTTACGTGGTACATTGTGTCCATCGTGCATTGACACCTTTCGCCAGCTTTCTCGTCGTCTCATTGCTGTCCCGCTCATTCTCCATCTCTTGGGCTGGGATACCTTCTTGGGCGCGATTTCCACAATGCACTGTGCAGTGTTGCTTTTTGCGGAGACGACGACTATGGACTTTCTTGCACCTAATATCCAGTACGGTAGCCAGTCCTTTGTGGTGGGGCCACCATGTATCCCGTTGGTTGTAGCCCTCTGACAACACAGGGATCGCTCTGCTGACGCCAGCGCCGTTAACTACCCACGTACGCCAACGAGTAGATGCCTATCTCCATGGGGCATTGGGGCTCTCGGCCATCCTGCCAGGTGGTCCTTGCTGAGGCTGGGTGGCGCCCATGGGGAGGGCCCTTGGGTGGAGTGAGTGGCATCAGGGCGGATGACCCGCAATGAAGCGTGGTACATCATCTAAAAAATGGTTCAAATGGCTCTGAGCACTGTGGGACTTAACATCTATGGTCATCAGTCCCCTAGAACTTAGAACTACTTAAACCTAACCAACCGAAGGACATCACACAACACCCAGTCATCACGAGGCAGAGAAAATCCCTGACCCCGCCGTGGATCGAACCCGGGAACCCGGGCGCGGGAAGCGAGAACGCTACCGCACGACTACGAGCTGCGGACTATGTACATCATCTCTCGCTGGTGGCCAGCCGCCAGCAGTCTCTAAGTGTTCTCAGGCTCAATTTAACGCTCAGAAATACGATCCCAAAACGTTCCCCTCCCTGGCCACACTGTGGCACGAGCGTAAGTCTCAGGATGGCAGTGACAGTTATTCGCCTCGGTTCCTAGTTTGTACGAGAGCTGATGCGGAGTCTTTCATGTCCACAAAGCCTCAGTTCTTCGTAGAGCAATTACAGGACAAGTTTGGGGAGGTAGAGGGCTTGTCCAAAATGCGCTCTGGCTCAGTATTGATAAAAACGGCATCCTCTTGCTTGTGACAAGTTGGGGGATGTTTCCGTTACCATCACGCCCCATAAGAGTTAAAATATGGTCCAGGGTATTATATTCCATAGGGACCTTCTTTTGCAGTCTGATGACGAGCTGCACGTCAATTTAGAGCGTTGAGGTGTTCATTTCGTCTGGCGCATTCATCGGGGTCCAAAGGATAATCAGATTTCTACCAGTGCCTCCATCTTGGCCTTCGAGGGTGATAAATAACCGGAGAAGGTCAAGGTGATGGTGTATCGCTGTGATGTCAAGCCCTATATCCCTCCCCTGATGCGATGCATTAAGTGCTGGAAGTTCGGCCATATGACTTCCTGTTGTACTTCCACCCTCACATGTCGGGACTGCGGACGCCAATCACATCCCAATACTCCATGTGCCCCACCTCCATCTGTGTCAACTGCAGAGAGCATCATTCACCTTGCTCGCCAGACTGGAGGATCTTACAGAAAGAGCGAAAAATCATGGAATATAAGACCCTGGACCAACTGACCTATACTGAGGCTAAGAGGAAACATGACTCACTACATCCTGTGCGAATGACTTCTTCATATGCCGCTGCTACAACAATCGTGCTAGCCCAATCAATCCAGAGAATTCCAGCTGGATCGCCGAGCTGTACAACTTCACATGCTCCCTTGCCCATGGGCGGGGGGCATTACCCACCATGTTGCTCCTGAGCCACCTATCTCAGGAGCGATACCCCCCCACCCCACCCCACCCATCTGGGATGTCCGTCCCTGCTACTAAGCCAGAGAAGCGTCCAACTTCTTCAGCTCCTCTCGCTTGCATGGGGTCCCTTGGGTCCCTCCCTTCCCAGGTTTCCACAAGCAGGAAGGATGACGCCCGACAGTCGCATAAACGCCCACAAGCAGCTGGTTGTAGGGCTTTGTGATCCACCTCCGTCCTGGAGACTGAATCGGTGAAGCCCGCCCAGCCAGTGAAACTCAAGGATCAGCGATAGAAGTCCAAGGGGAAGACCTCTAAGGCCAAGAAACTTGCTGTGGAACCACCCCACTGCAACTTTCAAGCTATGCATAAGAGGATGAGGTGGAGATTCTGGCTTCTGCTGTGGACCTAGATCTCGCCGGTCCCTCAGACACAATGACAGCACTCCCACAGGTGCTCAGTCGGTGGCAGCAGGTGACCCAGTAGCGTAATCTGCCTCCCCAGTCCCTTCACGCCTTTCTCGGCCATGGACAATGTCATCCTTCAGTGGAACTGCAGCGGTTTCTTCCACCATCTGCTGAGCTCTGACAACTTCTCAACCTTCACCCTTTCCTCTGAATTCCTCTTCAAGAAACTTGGTTTATGGCAATGCAAACCCCTGCCCTCCATGGCTATCGGGGTTATTATAGGAACTGGGCATCTTATGAAAGGGTATCTGGTGGCATCTGCATCTATGTCCTCCACTCCCTTCCCAGCGAGTCTGTTCCTCTACAAACGCCTTCAAAGGCGGTTGCTGTTCGGGTGTGGATGCCTATTGCCGTCTGCAGTCTGTATCTTCCACAGGATGGTGATGTCCCACAGCATGGCCTGGCTGCGCTGATAGCCCAGTTGCCGCCCCCTTTTCTGTTACTGGGCTACTTCAACGCCCATAACCCTCTGTGCGGTGAATCAGTGGCAACAGGTCAAGGCAGCATCGTTGAGCAAGTATTGGCACAGCTCGACCTTTCCCCTTTAAATGATGGTGCCTTCACACATTTCAGTGCAGTGCATGGCATGTACTCAGCCATCGACCTTTTGATCTGCAGCCCTAGCCTCTTAGCTTCTGTCCAATGGAGTGTGCATGACGAATTGTGTGGTAGTGACCACTTTCTGATCTTTCTGTCACTGCCACAGCGTCGCTCATCTGGGCGCCCCTGCAGATGGGCTATGAATAATGCTGACTGGGACTTGTTCTCTTTCATTGTCACTATTGAGCCTCTTTCTAATGACGCCATTGATGTGGTGGTTCACTCGGTCACCACCGGCATCGTTACTGCCGCAGAATCTGCCATTCTCTGTTCTTCTGGGTCCCCTTGGCAGAGGACTATGCCTTGGTGGTCGCCAGAGGTAGTTGAGGCGATTAAAGATCGCAGGCGGATGCTCCAGCATCACAGGCGGCATCCCTCAATGGAACACTTCATCGCCTTTAAATGGCTTCGTGCGTGGGCCCGCTGCATCATTCGCCAACACAAGCAGTAGTGGTGGGAAAGATATATCTCCACCATTGGCCTCTGTACCTCTCCATCGCAGGTTTGGGCCAAGATTAGGCACCTCTATGGCTATTGGACCCCTGTCAGTGTACCTGCGCTTTCACTGATTGGAGCAGTCTGTACTGACTACGTCACAATTACAAACCGCTTTTGCGCAGAGTTCCGCTTCTGCGAATTACCCACTGGCCTTCTGCTGCGTGAAAGAGTGGTAGGAACATCAGAGCCTTTCATTTCACATGCGCCACCCCGAACTGTACAATGTTCCGTTCAGTGACTGGGAATTCCAAAGTGTTCAGCCGCTTGCCCTGATGCGGCTCCCGGGCCCGATCGCATCCACAGTCTGATACTCAAACACCTCTCAGTGGACTGCCAGCAACGCCTCCTAGACCTTTAAAACCGTATCTGGACTGAGGGTGAGTTCCCCACTGCAATGGCAGGAAAGCATCGTAATCCCCATTTTGAAACTTGGGAAGAACCCACTGCGGGTGGACAGCTACTGCCACATTAGCCTCACCAACGTTCTCTGCAAACTATTTGAATGTATGGTGAGCCAGAGGTTGTGTTGGCTCCTGGAGTCTCGGGGCCTTCTGGCTCCATCCCAGGGTATTTCTGCTGAGGTCACTCAACGACAGATAATTTGGTGTGTCTTGAGTCTGCCGTCCGCACGGCATTTTCCAGGCGCACACATCTGGTTGCCGTCTTTTTTGATTTACGGAAGGCCCACGACACGACCAGGTGCCACCACATCCTTGCCACGCTGCATGAGTGGGGCCTCCGTGGCTCGCTCTCGATTTTTATATGGAACTTTCTCTCCCTCCGTACCTTCCGTGTTCAAGTAGGAGGCTCCTTTAGCTCTTCCCATATCCAAGAGAATGGGGTCCCACAGGGCTCTGTATTGAGCGTTCCACTGTTTTTGGTCGCTATAAATGGCCTAGCAGCACCTGTAGGGCCGTCAATGTCACCCTCCTTACACTCTGACGATTTCTACCTTTACTTCAGTTCCTCAACCATTGGTGTTGCTGAATGCCAACTACAGGGAGCCATTCAGAAAGCGCAGTCATGGGCTCTCGACCATGGGTTTCACTTCTCTGCCGACAAGACCTGCGTTTTGCAGTTCTGTCGACGATGAACAGTCCACCCTGACTCTGTCCTTTTTCTTGATGGCCATCTACTACAGGTAGTCGAAACGTATCGCTTTTTAGGACTGGTTTTCGACGCCCAACTAACATGGCTCCCCCACATTCGTCACCTTAAGCGAAAGTGCTGGCGGCATCTAAACGCCCTCCGCTGCCTGAGCAACACCACTTGGAGGGCAGATCACTCTACATTGCTGCGGCTCTACAAAGCCCTAGTTCAGTCACAACTCGACTACGGGAGTGTAGTGTATGTTTCATCAGCCCCTCGGCCTTAAAGCTGCTTGATCCACCACTGCGGGGTCCGTCTAGAACGGGCGCTTTTCGAACGAGTCCAGTGGCCAGTCTCATAGCGGAGGCTGGAGTCCCTCCATTGCACATCAGGCGCCGCCAACTGCTCGCCCACTATGTAGCGCACGTCCATAGCTCTCCTCAGTATCCGAGCACTGTGTTTCATCTCCCGGAATGGCGGCCCCAGTCAGGGATAATGATCGCTGTGTGTGTTCGTTCCCTACTGTTGGAACTCGAGTCCTTAGCTTTCCAGCGTCTCATGTGGGTCCATACACTAATGCCTCCATGGTTTATGCCTTGGCCGAAAGTACGGCTGGATCTATCACGCTTTCGCAAGGGCCGGCCGAAGTGGCCGTGCGGTTAAAGGCGCTGCAGTCTGCAACCGCAAGACCGCTACGGTCGCAGGTTCGAATCCTGCCTCGGGCATGGATGTTTGTGATGTCCTTAGGTTCGTTAGGTTTAACTAGTTCTAATTTCTAGGGGACTAATGACCTCAGCAGTTGAGTCCCATAGTGCTCAGAGCCATTTGAGCCTTTCGCAAGGACTCTGTTCCTCCTGAGGCATTCCGCATTCACTTCTTATCCATCCTTGACGAATACCAGGGTTCTCAAGTCATCTATGCTGATGGCTCGCTGGTTGATGGTCGCTTCAGTTTTGCCTATGCTCACTCGGCCCATGTCGAAATGCGCTCCTTGCTGGATGGCTGCAGTGTCTTCACTGCCAAGCTGGTGGCCATCTCTCATGCCCTTGAGCATATTCGCTCCTGTCCCGGTGTGTCCTACATGGTATGCAGTGATTCGCTGAGTGGTTTACAGGCCATTGATCACTGCTACCCACGCCATCCTCTGGTAGTTTCCATCCAGGAGTCAGTTTATGCCCTCAAATGATCTGGTCGATCAGTAATCTTTGTATGGACCCTGGGGCATACTTGTTGACACCTCCTATTGGTGTTACGCTGCAAAGTTCTCAGGATTTGGGGTGCTAAATGGCGCAGCTTAACTATGCCCAATAAATTCTGCACCATCGAGGAGAGCACAAATGAGTGGAAGTCTTCTCTGCGGGTTTCTAATAGGGACATTGTGGTCCTCTGCCACCTTCGCATCAGCCACACTTGGCTGACGCATGGCCATCTTCTCGGGCGTGAGGCCCCACGATGTTGTCACTGCGGCTCAGGTTTGACAGTGGCCCACCTTTTGGTGGACTGTCCACATCTCACCGCTCTAAGACGGAATTTTAATCTCCCTGACTCCCTTCCTTCTATTTTAGGCAACGATGCCTCCACGGCTAACTTGGTTTTACATTTTATGCGTGATGCTGGTTTTTATTCTTCAGTTTAAGTTTTATTTCCTGTTTTTTTTGTCATCCTGTGCTTTCTATCCTAGTCCTTTTGGTTTAGAGATTTTAATGTGTTGCAGAGTGGCTGGCTCATCATTTTTTATCCTCGTGATCAGCCAGCCTGGGTCATCTGCTTTACTGTTTTAAGCTCTTCTGTCTGTTTATTATTTGTCTGTGGTCTTCTTGTCTTCTCTTGTCCCTGGTGTGTTCAGCTTTGTGTTTCTTTTTTTTTCTATTTGTCCCTCTCGAACTCCTGTGGTGTCTGGTACGTTTTCCGTTTTAATGGAACAAGGGACCAATGACCATGCAGTTTTGTCTCTTTAAACTTCAAACCCACCACCACCTCTTGAACTGATGCATGCCTGTATTCGTCGTGGTATACTATCACAAGTTCATCAAGGCACTGTTGGTACAGATTGTCCCACACCTCAACCGCAATTCGGCTTAGACTCCTCAGAGTGTTTAGTGAGTCACATCGTCCCTAAAAAGCCCTTTTCAATCTATCCCAGTCATGTTCAATACGGTTCATGTCTGGAGAACATGTTGGCCTCTCTAGTCGAGCGACGTCGTTATCCTGAAGGAAGTCATTCACAAGTTCGGCACGATGGGGCTGCGAATTGACGTCCATGAAGACAAATGCCACGTCAATATCCTGCCGATATGGTTGCACTGTCGGTAGGAGGATGGCATTCACGTATCGTACAGCCGGTACGGGGCCTTCCATGACGACCAGCGGCCTACGTCGCCCGCACATAATGCCACCCCAAAACAGCAGGGAACCTCCACCTTGCTGTACTCGCTGGACAGTGTGCCTCCAAACACGTCTCTGACAATTGTCTGATTGAAGGCACATGCGGCACTCAACGGTGAAGAGAACGTGATGCCAATCCTAAGCAATCCACTCGGCATATTGCTGAGCCCATTTGTACGACGCTGCATGGTGTCGTGGTTGCAAAGAGGGTCCTCCCCATGGACGTCGGGAGTGAAGTAGCGCACAGTTTGAGTCGTAACACGACGTCCTGTAGCTGCACGAAAAACATTATTCAACATGGTGGCGTTGCCGTCAGGGTTCCTCCGAGCCATAATCCGTAGGGAACGGTCACCCACTACAGTAGTAGCCCCTGCGCGGCCTAAGCGAGGCATGTCATCGACGGTTCCTGTCTCTCTGTATCTCCTTAATGTCCAATGTCTCCGAGACGCCTGGACACTTCCCTTGTTGCGAGTCCTTCTTGTAACAATGCGGACGCAATCGAACAGCTGTATTGACTGTCTAGGCTTGGCTGAACTACAGACAACAGGAGCCGTGTACCACCTTCCTGGTGGAATGACTGGGCTATTAGGCGCTGCTCATGCATGATTGTTTACATTTTGGGCGAGTTTAGTGACATTTCTGAACAGTCAAAAGGACTGTGTGATACAATATCCACAGTCAACGTCTATCTTCAGGAGTTCTAGGAACTGGGGTGATGCAAACCTTTTTCTGATGTTGTATTTTCGCATACACTTTCTGCAAATTGTTTTTATCGTTTCAGTAATGAGGGATCTACGTTCCGGTAGAATGTTGAGTAGTGCAGCCGCGAACACACGCAGAAATTTTTCAGTTTGTAAGCATTCAGCGTGGGGTAAGGTGGTTCTTCAGTGCACTTGATGTTACCTCTTCTGTCAGTGTGAGCCGTGGTAAAAATTGTTGTTTTGAAGAGCGCGCCGCAGCGCGTAATGTGAAGCAGTCGCTCTCCGTTTCTGGCGGTGACGCCGCTGTGGCAATCGCAGCTTTGGTGTCTCCTTTTGGTGGGAAAGGGGAAAGGTTGCCTGTTCACGTGCATTTAAGGGGCGCTTTGAGCTCGCCAGTCGGTCAGTCTGGGTTAGTCTCTCGTCCCCAGCGTGTTAGTATGTCTCTCGTCCGCGTTTGTTAGGCAGCTAGTGTCTGTCTGTTGTTCGGGGGCTAGTATGTCTGTCGTTCGGATCAACCCTTAAAACCGGCAAGATGAGAGTCTTTCCACTCCGCCAGTAAGAGAACTCAGCGAGTGGTCACCCGGTCGGGGCTTAGTTCCTGCATCTGAGTCTGCACGTTAGGCCGCCAGTCTGCTCGAGTTTGCTCGGGCAATGGTCATTGGCGGTTGGATCAATGGGTAGGTCGGTCGCGCATTAAGACACCAGATGACTTGTCCGTCTTAAGCGTCGGCGCATGTGAGGTCGCCACGTGAGTCCAGTGGGCCACGGCGTATAGCGAGGGGTAGTGGCTTCGCGGTCGACACGGGAGCAACAGGAGTCAACCCACGACATCAGTCTGGCCGGTGCGAGCTGCGACGCCGTGAGACGGGAGATCGGCGCGCCTTCCCGCGTCCGTTGAAGCAGCTGGCAGCGGACGGTTCGGGACAGCGATTTGGGGGTGCTGCGCCAAGTCTTCCCGAGAAATCGCAGTTTATTAGAAGTTAAGTGATTGATGATATGTTGTTTGATTTACTCTTGTTAAATTCTATTAGTTTTCTTGGTGAGGTCGCCAGCAGTTTTGCTTTGGGGTCGTCCCACCATTCTTTTCCGTTTGTTTATAAATTGGGTGGTCAGTTTTTCCCTTGTGGAATAGGGGCGGGTTAGCGGAACCTGCTGTTCGGGTTGTTCGGTAATCTCCCTATCAATCTACGGTACGTTAGTAGCTGCCTCTGTCATATGTGTCGGATTTGGTGTGTTAACGAATTTATTGCTTGGAGAGTGACGACCTAATACCTGAAATATGTTTTGGTCTTGGGAAATTTTGATATTATTGCCTATGATCTTGACAGGCGGTATCTGTGTACGGTGGAGCATCTTAACTATTGTCTGGCCAACCTTGTAGAATTTTATATAAGATTGCATTTCATGGCATTTTATTTAAATGACCATTTTAGTATATAATGTCGCCACCTTTCACCGTAAGACTTTTCTTAGAAGTTAAAATCAAGTTGCACCGTCAGTGGCAAGGTTAATATTTTAATTGTTAGTGTTTTGTACCATTTTCATCCCTCGTACAGGAGGTGCATAGTTTGTGTCCTTGTGTAAATTGTTAAAACTCTTAGTTTAAAGTAATCTGGTGTGTTGCAGATTTGCACCAGTGTAGTCTTTCAGAGTCTGTTGTGAGCGGTCGTAACTACGGCTGAGTCAAAAGGGAGCGGCAAGGTTCTCTGCCCGAAAACACATACAGTCAAAACTTGTTTCTTTCTGCCTATGAATAAATTGTAACTTTGATGTTTAGAGGGTGCTTTCTGATCATAATTTTAAATATGTTTCTTTTATAAAAATGCTTTTAGGCACTATTTAAGTGAATAAAATTCCCATTTGTTGAAAGGAATTTGGTTATGATTTCAGCAGTTACTCCCTGGCAACTACTTACATTCTTACATAGTGTGATTAAATGTGTTAATGTTCTTGATGAATCGCTAGTAAATAAAATATATCTTTAAGAATATTCTTTGAAAATAAATCACGGTTCACAGTGGATATGGGTTGGTCCTGCCATTTTGAGCAATTTAGATAGTTAGCGAGGTGAGTATCATTACAATTGCTGCAGTCAGGTTTTTAGAATAAAATTTGCACTGAATATCAGCTGAGATCCACTCCACTTCCCACATTTGGATTCGTTGCGACATTTTTCGAAGGTCTGTTGAAAATTGTTGCATTCTTTGAATTGTTTGGATTGCGAATGGAATGGATTGTATAGTTGAAACTTGTGTAGTACGCAGTGCATCCTGAAATGCTATGAAAGCAGTTTCTCTAAGGTTTCCTTGTAATCATAGATGGCACGTAATTTTTTGCTGGGTCGTTTGGTGAGTCGTGAGTAGATGCGGGTTGCTTTTTTTGAATGAGTATCCCCGCATCTTTAGTTACTCTTCGGCTTCCTGTTTGGTGATATCATGATCGACACTACTAATGAGGCCACTTAGGAAGGGTCCACGTGGTTTCCATTCAGGCTGCGATTTGCTGCGTGAGTTCATTGACTTGATAGTTGCTCCCAGTCTGTATGTGATCCCAGTTGTTTTCTTTAGTTTGATTTCAAAATCAGTTTCGCAAGTGCTGAGTCTGACGTGGTTCATTCTAAAATTAGTGTCAGTCACAAATTACGCTAGGTTGAACTGTTTCAGTGAAGACATGAAAAGACTTAGTAGTTTCCTTGGGGTCCAGATTTTTAATGATAACAATTCTAGGTTGAATGTTCACATCAAACTTCAGAATCGTTTGTTTGACAATGAGTACCTGGATGGTAGTCGGACTGAGAATGTTGAGGTGGCTGAGATTGTTGAGAGTCGGTTGGTGACTCTTGAGATTGGCCTGTGTGGTTGTGTCACATATGTTGTTTTTTTGTCAGGTTTCTTGTTTGGCGTGTACAACGTCATTTCTGCATGGTAGAGATGGGATGACTAAGTAACCTGCAAAACCCGCTCGCATTTTCTAGTTCTGGCCTTTGTGCCTTAGCTTTGGTACATGAGGGCTGACTGACCTTGGTATAGGACAGTGGCCTGCAGTAACTCTAACTTTTCGTCCTAGGTCTAGCACATCAATTGGAAGGCGCCACTGTGCTCCTCAAACCATTCCATCACACTTCTGGCCCTGTGATGTGGCACATTTTGTTGAAAAATGCCACTGCCATCAGGAAACGTGATCGTCATGAAGTGGTGCACGTGGCCTGCGACCAGTGTACGACACTTTTTCGGCATCATGGTGTCTTTTACGAGCTCTACTGGACCCATGGATACCGATGTGAATGTTACCCAGACCACAATGGAGCCACTGCGAGCTTGTCTCCTCTTGCAGTACAGGTGTCAAGGAGGTGTTCTATTGGAAGATGGAGGATTCGCGCCCTTCCATCGGCATGATGAAGAAGTTATCGCTATTCATCAGGTCATGTAACTCTCTGCTACTGCTCCAACGTCCAGTGCTGATGGTCGCAATGCCGTTTCAGTCGTAGTTGGCACAATCACGGGTCAACGCTGCAGAGGCCCATTGTTAGGAGTGTTCAATGCACTGTGCGTTCAGACATGCTTGCAATCTGCCCTGCATTAAAAACTTATGTCAGTTCCGCCAGAGTTCGCCACCTGTCCTGTTTTACCTGTCTGCGCAGCCTATGATGTCCGACATCTGTAATGAGGGGCGGCCGCCCAGCTCACCAACGTCTGCACATGGTCTCACCTTGGTTCCACCACCTGTTGTAGCTCTCCTCGAACACCTGCCAAGTCGTGTAGTTTCTGAACTGCTTATGCCTAACCTCCAGGCCACCACAATCTGTCCTCAGTCAAACTGGGTAGATGACGCGCATTCTCCATCCTACACACAGATAGCAAGCTCACTGATACTACATTCCTCATGCCTGTGTCTGACTAGCACTCATTTCTCGACAGGTGATGCTACTGTCATCTGGATGAGTTTATAAGTATAGCAGGTCACTGGTCATGATGTCCTGGCTGATCGGTGTACACTCTTATACACTCACCATAAACATCCCCAAAAACTCAGTCATTTAGCTTACTTACGTGACCTCGACCTATATGGCACATCATGCACCATATGTGTCTCACCAATTCCAGGTTCCTGCTTATTACCTATTGTAGCTTTCTTCTCCTGGTTGGTTGTCGATACGTGCGGTATCCCCTTTAACATTCCTTTAAATGGCGTCATACGACACACGTGTATAACAGACGTTTTTGTGTAAACTGTACCTTCACATTGACCAGTGACGTCGTTTCTACAATCTAGTAAGGTCCATAGTACTTAGTTAAAAATTTCTTTATATTAGTGTCTGGTATACAGGGATTTGTAACTTACCCATTGTCCCACGCAGTACTAAGACAGCTTGTCTATGCCTCTGTTCACCTGTTCCTGTCGTTCTAGCACCTTCGTGTTTGCCTTCTGTACATTCCTACAAACTTCCCTCATCCAGCCTTAATTTAGCAGACAACACGTTAAAAGCGGTGCCTAATCTTTCTCGATGATATGTGAAATGATGAGAAATCTTGTAATAGACTAACCAAATGCGGAAGGTTTTTTTCGGTTTAGCATTTTCGTCGTATGCGTCTATAAAAATGTTCCCAACTCGATAACCCTAATACTCATTATCACGTATTCAGGATAAGGCACCGTACTTTTACCGCCGGCCGAAGTGGCCGTGCGGTTAAAGGCGCTGCAGCCTGGAACCGCGAGACCGCTACGGTCGCAGGTTCGAATCCTGCCTCGGGCATGGATGTTTGTGATGTCATTAGGTTAGTTAGGTTTAACTAGTTCTGAGTTCTAGGGGACTAATGACCTCAGCAGTTGAGTCCCATAGTGCTCAGAACCATTTGAACCATTTTTTCGTACTTTTACCACGTCGAGGGAAATTTTATTCATGACCTCTCTCTTGCTCTAAGTGGGAAGATTCCAGATTAGGCTATTAGCGGTACCGCAAGAGCAACGCCAGTACCGGATCCACATAAACCAACCCAGCCGTAACATGAAAAGACGCAAAATCCTTCCGTCCTTACAAAGACCGCCGACATAATGCATTAATTAATTACCTTGCTAATCACAATGATTTTACAGGTGACTTGCAAACTATTCCTATGTGAGGGGGGTGAATTTCAAGTGATTGAAATAAAAGTAAATTGATACTAGCATTGCATCTTTATTAACAAAAGCTGAGAAACAGGATGTTTTACAAGTACAAAAA
The DNA here is from genome assembly GCF_023898315.1 of Schistocerca nitens. Classification (NCBI taxonomy): domain Eukaryota; kingdom Metazoa; phylum Arthropoda; class Insecta; order Orthoptera; family Acrididae; genus Schistocerca; species Schistocerca nitens. The sequence goes on along the minus strand of NC_064614.1, from coordinate 1,284,224,555 downwards.
GTGAACCTCGTTATTCTTGTGGTGTCACCGCCAGACACCACACTTGCTAGGTGGTAGCTTAAATCGGCCGCGGTCCATTAGTACATGTCGGACCCGCGTGTCGCCACTGTCAGTGATCAGACCGAGCGCCACCACACGGCAGGTCTAGAGAGACGTACTTGCACGCGCCCCAGTTGTACGGACGACATTGCTAGCGACTACACGTACGAAGCCTTTCTCTCAATTGCCGAGAGACAGTTAGAATAGCCTTCAGCTAAGTCCATGGCTACGACCTAACAAGGCGCCATTAACCATATCTGGAGAGAGTCTCATTTGCATTATCAAGAGAGATGTACCACAAGGATGAATTAAAGTTAAGTATACGAGAAGCTCCGTTCTTTCCTTTACAGCATTCATGAAGTATCCTGTTTCAGACTTAACGCAAGACGGCGTGAGTTGACGCGTGCCCTTTCGGCTACCTCCCTTGTGTCTAGACTGTCTTGTCTAGACACAACATAAGTGGCGACGAGTGTAACCGTGTTCTTTTTACTTGCTTAAATTAATTGTGTCATGGCTTCGCCACAATCTGCAGATGTACTGTCCGAATTTTATCGCTTGCAGAATCAGCAGACGCAGGCATTATTGGATGCCCTTGGACAGCTAGTCCAGGGTCAACGTGCGCTGCAACACGATGCGGCCGCCGCCGCTTCATCGCTACCGCAGCCACAACATGCTGTTGCACCTCAATTTAGGCCATACGAGGCGGCCAAGGAAACATGGACGGAGTGGTCACGACAATTTGGATTTCATCTCGCCGCATACAGAATTCAAGGTAATGAGCGGCAGCCGTTTTTGCTTTCGTGTGTAGGTGTGTCCACCTACCGTGTGATAGTGAAGTTATTTCCCCGACTCGACATCGCAACTCTGTCCTATGAAGAAATTTTGTCTGCTTTAGATGCCTATTTCAAAGAAACAGTCAATGTCGTTGCAAAAAGGTATACGTTCTTTCGAACAAAACATACGGCCGGTCAGACTAATCGGGAGTGGGTTGCAACATTGCAAGGCCTTACTAGGGATTGTGCTTTTGAATGTGAATGTGGACTCCCTTATTCAGATACTATGGTGCGTGATGCAATTGCACAGAACGTTTCTGATGTTTGCATAAGGGAACAGATTTTGAAACTAGTCAATCCCTCCCTTCAACAAGTGTTGGACATATTGGATAGGCAAGACACACTTGACTTTGCTCGGGACTCATTTGAAACTTCGCCAGCTGTGTGTCGCATTCACCGGCCCGCCGGGCGCGCTGCACGGACCTGTAAACAGCCTTCGCGCACGTCCGCACCGCCACGTGTCCCGCGAAAGCAAGCAAATGCAGTGAAATCATGTCCGCGGTGTGCAACTAGACATTCGCGTGAGAATTGCCCGTCACGCCAAGCTATTTGCTTTTACTGTAATAAGAAAGGTCATGTTCAAAGTGTTTGCCAGAAAAAGCTTTGATCGGACTCTCACAACCATTCCAGGCCCTTTGCTTCGCGCCGGAATCGAACCACGGATACACAGGCTCGTGAACCTTCGCCCATGGACATTCATGTCGTTACTTCCACTCCGTCCAGTGCCACTTTCTCTAACAGTGACTGTGTTCGTCCCACAAAATGTGTGCGTCGACGTCGACGGAAGTCCCGTCACGTCGCACGTGATTCTGTACCAGTGTCTGTTCAAATTGCACGAGACAGTCGCTCTTGTCGTCATCAGGACAATAAACTTTTTGTAGATTTGGACTTTGCCGGACAAGTGATACCGTTCCAGCTCGATACCGGAGCTGCAGTTTCATTGCTCAATCACGACACGTACAAACAACTGGGCGCACCTCCGTTGCGTGCCGCAAATGTTCAGCTCACTAGTTATTCCGGACAGCATATCCCTGTGTTAGGACAGTGCAGCCATCTTGCAACGTACAAGGGACAAACAAAACTTGTGTCTTTTTACGTTCTTCGTTCTCCTTCGGCAGTGAACTTGTTTGGTTTAGATTTATTTCAATTGTTTAACTTGTCTATCGTAAATCAGGTCCTATCAGTGAACCAGACTGTGCCTTCAGCCAGTGTTTCTAGTCTCTGTGAAGAATTTGCAGACATTTTTGCACCGGGTCTTGGTTGCGCTAAGAACTATGAAGCACATTTGGAACTAAAAGTGAACGCGCAACCGAAATTTTTTAGAGCGCGCAATGTTCCCCACGCATTGCGTGATGAGGTCGCAAGAATTTTACACGATTTAGAATCTCAAGGTGTCATTGAACGTGTGCAGGCTTCTCTCTGGGCCTCACCCTTAGTAATTTTGCAAAAACCTTCCGGAAAATTGAGACTTTGTGTGGACTTCAAGGCAACTGTGAATCCACAACTAGTGACTGCTACTTTTCCTTTGCCCCGGCAGGAAGATCTTTTTGACAAACTGTGCCCGGGGAAATATTTTTCAATGTTGGACCTAGAAGATGCGTACTTGCAAATACCGGTGGACGAAGAATCCCAGCGCATATTGGGGGTTAACACGCATCTTGGATTGTACCGATTCAACAGACTGCCATTCGGGTGTGCATCCGCCCCTGCATTGTTTCAGCAATATTTACAAACTGTTTGTGCGTCGGTCCCTACTGCAGCAAACTATCTGGACGATATAGTGATCTCCGGAAAGACGGCCGCAGAACATTTACAAAATCTCCGAACGTTATTTCAGGTGTTGCGACGAAATGGTCTTCGCTTGAGGAAGGACAAATGTGTGTTTTTTGCTCGTGGCTTACCATATCTGGGACATGTAATCAATGCCCAAGGCATACATCCGAGTCCAGAGCACCTCTGTGCCATACAGGACTTGCCTTCACCACAGAATGTGAAGCAGCTACAGAGTGTGTTGGGCAAAATTAACTATTACCATAAATTTGTGCCGCGCGCTTCTTCCATTTCAGCTCCGCTTCATCGCTTACGCCGTAAAGGTGTTCCGTTCGTCTGGTCGACGGACTGCGAACGCGCCTTTCGCCAGTTGAAATCGGCGTTGCTTTCTAATACTTGCCTTACGCCATTCGATCCACAGAAACCACTTTTTCTGATGGTAGATGCATCGGATTTCGGGATCGGTGCTGTGCTTGCGCACAAAGATGGTTCGCATGATCGCCCTATTGCCTTTGCGTCCAAATTGCTGTCGTCGGCGCAAAGAAATTATTCCCAGATAGAGAAAGAGGCTTTGGCTCTCGTCTTTGGTGTTACAAAGTTTCACGATTTCTTGTATGGTCGTCGCTTTACCATCATCACGGACCACAAACCTTTGACATCGCTTTTTCATCCGCACAAGCCTGTACCTCCGCGTACAGCGCAGAAATTTATTCGCTGGTCTATTTTCCTCTCGCAGTACCGCTACGATATCGTGTATCGGTCCACTGCTAAGCACGGAAACGACGATGCGTTGTCCCGTTTGCCTGTTGCCGAGGATACAGCATTCGATTCTTCCGAACTTGCTTGCATGTTCATTGATGCGGAAACCGATGACGTGGTCGAATCGTTTCCGATTGATTTTCGTCGTGTAGCTACAGCCACAGCAGCTGACCCTGTCCTTGCTACCGTTTTGCGTTTTGTTGCTACGCAATGGCCGTTGTCAAAGTGACGGATCGAGGATCCGTTGGTTCGCCGATTTTTTTCTCACAGGGAGAGACTTTTTGTTCGACGTGGTGTTTTGTTGTTGCGTTCTGATAATGATCAGTCTAGGGTCGTGGTCCCACGTTCGTTACAGTCCTCTGTCTTAAAGCTTCTCCACCAAGGACATTGGGGTATCGTGCGCACGAAACAACTTGCTCGTCAGCACTGTACTTGGTTCGGAATCGATGCTGCGATTACGAAGATGTGCTTTTCTTGCATGGCGTGTGCCGAATAACAATCCGCACCGCCGCGGAAATTCTTTGCATGGCCAAAAGCCACTTCCCCTTGGCAACGCTTACACATCGATTTTGCTGGTCCATTCTGGAATGCTCGATGGTTCGTTGTTGTCGATTCCTTCAGTACTTTTCCATTTGTTGTCCGGATGTCTTCCACGACGTCATCTGCCACAATCCAAGCGTTGTCCGCTATCTTTGACATTGAAGGTCTACCACAGACTCTTGTTTCCGACAATGGCCCACAATTGATGTCCGCAGAATTTCAGTCATTCTGCAAGGCAAATGGTATTCAACATCTGACATCCGCGCCGTTTTCGCCTCAGTCAAACGGTGCCGCTGAACGATTGGTCCGGACTTTCAAGTCACAGATGTTGAAGTTGAAAGAGTCGCATTCTCGGGAGGACGCGTTATTGCTCTTTTTGTCTTCGTATCGCTCTCAGCCCCGCGATGGTCGCTCGCCGGCTGAGTTGCTCCACGGTCGTCCTCATCGAATCTTGATGTCTTTGCTGCATCCGCCGCATCAGGTTCCTGTGCAGCGGTAGACTCCTGCTTTTGCTCCTGGCGACGTTGTCTTCTATCGCAACTGTCGCGGTTCACGGCGTTGGCTCGCAGGGCGCATTCTTCGCTGACTCGGCCGCGCGATGCATTTGGTTTTGGGGGCCTCTGGTGAGGTGCGTCTGCATCTCAATCAGCTGCGCCTCTGTCGTCGCCTGGGTTCTGCCGCTCCCCGTCTGCTTTCAGCGACGGTGCCGTCTGGTCAGCACCCTGGGGACCCATCTACTGGCTCGCCTCATCCCCAGGTGTTACCTACGATGCCTTCCATTTTGCCCCATGGCGTCGCGCCGCCGCCGCAGCCGCCGCCCGCAGTGGACGCTTCGCTGCAGCCACCAAGCGCCTCCCTGGGTCACGCGCCGCCGATCGCATCCCGTGACCAGCTGTCCTCCGCCATGGACCTCTTGCCCGCCCCGGACCACATGGCGTCATCGCGCGTCGGATACCCTGACGCAATGGAGGTCGACCCTTCGGTCCCTCCTGTCTCATTACGGGCGCATACACCGCATGATGACGTGCACCCTGGACTAGGTTTCCAGGCGTTTCCTAGCTCTCCTCGGACCGAATGGCCGGGTGCGGGTGGCAGAGCCTCGCCTGTTGTTAGGCTCCCCACCTCATCGTATGCGTCAACATGGGGTCCTCCCCACGGCGGGCGAAAGCCTTATAACACGACCGTTCGCCGATTTGCGGGGGAGGAATGTGGTGTCACCGCTAGACACCACACTTGCTTGGTGGAAGTTTAAATCGGCCGCGGTCCATTAGTACATGTCGGACCCGCGTGTCGCCACTGTCAGTGATCAGACCGAGCGCCACCACACGGCAGGTCTCGAGAGACGTACTAGCACTCGCCCCAGTTGTACGGACGACATTGCTAGTGACTACACGTACGAAGCCTTTCTCTCAATTGCCGAGAGACAGTTAGAATAGCCTTCAGCTAAGTCCATGGCTACGACCTAGCAAGGCGCCATTAACCATATCTGGAGAGAGTCTCATTTGTATTATCAAGAGAGATGTACCACAAGGATGAATTAAAGTTAAGTACACCGAAGCTTCGTTCTTTTCTTTATAGCATTCACTAAGTATCCTGTTTCAGATTTAACGCAAGACGGCGTGAGTTGACGCGTGCCCTTTCGGTTACCTCCCTTGTGTCTAGACTGTCTTGTCTAGACACAACATACCACTGGAAAAATACGGTATTTTCTCGAACAGTGGCGCTGGATATAGAAGGTGCTTGCACTGTCGATACAGGACACGTAACATGCAGCAACATGTGTGAGACGATCTTGCCAAAATAAACGTGATGACTTTTACTAATTGAGGCTGCGTTTACATGTTGCGCCAACAGATGGCGTTACTCCAGAACTTAAGGCAAGCTGGTAACAGCATTTTGTAAAACTGGGACAGAATTAGGTCCTGTCTGGATGTCGGGACAAGAAGGTCCATGACAGTGACGCTCCCGATATATCGAGTGGCGTGGCAACCCTATTTGTACTGCTGTAATTCGTTACGGCTGTACAAGGAAACGACAGGGATAATATCGGGTGTTTAATTTTGGCAATGTTCCGTAGAGTTTCAAGTGCCCCAAGATTGCAAAATAAATCTACGGCACGAAAAACAGAATAATTTCCATTTAACACAGTGACAACCAAACGCTCCGGTGATTTGCTACAGCCAAAGTACTTCCTCTTGGATTCAGCAACGCTAGAATCAGTGACAATGATTTCTAGAAATACATGAGAATACTGAAAATGATAAAAAGTCTACATTCCATTCTAGGAGGGGATAAGAACTCCCCATGCTGAGCCTATGAGGACAGTGATTAAAGGTACATGATTTGTGAAGAAGTTACGTTTCAACTCATAGAAGAAAGCCAGGTTGGTTATTAGTGGTTCTATACTCTCAGTTCAAACAACATGGGAAGCGGATTAATAAGAAAAGCCTGGGCTGTGTTACCGTGTATTTATAACTAGAAATCGCAGAGGTGTGTTATTTATTTACAGGAAAGTTGAGAACTGTTTGAATGGGTAATCATTGCACGCTTCGTAAGTTGATAGTTTTAAGTTAAAGTAATTATTTCATGAATATGATTTGTATGCTTAGAGAAGCTGTGAACTTCGAATTGATAATCGAGCTTTTGTTATGTAACAATGCGTCACTATAATCTGGGTAATATGCACTCCATTTTATGGAATTCTAGTTTTCCTCGCATCTAATATTTTATGACGACATATCTGCTAAACTACCTTGTACTATGATTCCAGTCTGCAGGCACGTTCAGTCGCATACTTGTATTGTGTCTGAAAAACGGGTTGTGAATACAGTTATTAGTAAAGAAATAATAAATTAGAACGTCATGCATGTTACTCCCCCAATAGCGAAAACGTAATAACTGATACACCTTTTTTCCCTTTCTTTACTTAGAGGGAATTCTCGGCGAGAAAAAAGTATCGGAGTAGTTCGAAATTATGAGAAAACTCTGTTGGAATTCGCAAAGCGCTCTGATTCTGAAACACTGAATGAGGGTAGCCTGGGTGATTCGCATGCTTTGAGTTACGCTGCCTTAGTTTAATTCTTCAGTTGTGCCAAACCTGTTACGTAAGATCACACCTCTTACTGAGATCCTTACGACAACAATTTAAACACAGTCTATAACTATGTGAAATGCTGAAAATCAAATTTTTGTTGTTAAATTGGGGTCCTGCTACTGGAATTTATTGTCAGTTTTATGCGATTGTTCAGACCAGAGATACAATGGAGAGACGTGGTGTAGAATGCCAACGCTCCTCTCGCCTTTTGAAACCCATGAAGTATGCTATCCCTCAGCACTGTATAGCCACCATGCATTGAATGGAATGTTATGAAAGCAGAATTTCGAATTTGGGACTACGTTATTAAAGTATCCTTGGACATTCCTCTGACAAAATCTTATTAGCCTGGACAGTGGCCATCAATTCGATGGCATAGTGGATGGAATGATAATATTACGGCTTTACACTGCACTTCACTAGACGATAGGAGAATCTGTGTTAAGACCGTGGCCTTCTTTTCCGTATGCTGCTCCTTCCGCCGTGGTACTGTGGATATGCTTTGATGCTCCAACACGACATAAAAGTTCGACACGGAAGGAATGAACGGCTGCTATTACACCAATTGAGGTAAGATGGTTCTGGTAATGTCAACTCTGTACTAAGTTGCTTATCCTCGGGGTTGCTCTGTTCCCCTCGTGTTTCTATGCGTGTACTTAAATCAGTGTCACAATCAGACACTAAAGGGCTATTGACCGCTTATCAAAAATTTCCGGTTATTTTACAGACATGTCATTTTCGGTATTTTACGTAATTATTAACTGACTTCTAAAATTCAGAATGCTGTCGACATGTACTGTGTGCCGGCCGGATTGGCCGAGCGGTTAAAGGCGCTACAGTCTGGAACCGCACGACCGTTACGGTCGCAGGTTCGAATCCTGCCTCGGGCATGGATGTGTGTGATGTCCTTAGGTTAGTTAGGTTTAAGTAGTTCTAAGTTCTAGGGGACTTATGACCACAGCAGTTGAGTCCCATAGTGCTCAGAGCCATTTGAACCATTTTGAACATGTACTGTGGGTATAATCTTACGTTAAAGGTTCAGCATAATTTCTCAAGAACGAGAGTTGGAAAATGTGTATACGTCTTGAGCCGCCGAAATTACCTAAACTATATTCATCTTGTGTTTGACAATGAGAGCACTTTGAGACTTCCAACAAACTCATAATTTCAAACGTACGTGAAACTTATTCTCCCTATGGCCCTTCATAAAGTAGAAAAAAAAGTTTCTCACGTATTAAAGCTTTAGGGTCCGGTTTTTTATTGTTGCAGTCTTCTGTCCGAAGACTGGTTTGATGCAGCTCTCCATGCTACTCTCCCCTATGCGAGATTCTTCATCTCCGAATAACTACTGCAACCTACATCTTTCTGAATCTGCTTAGTGTATTCATCAGTTGGTCTCCCTCTACGATTTTTAGCCTCCACAGTTACCTTCCAATACTAAATTGGTGATCCCTTGATGTCCCAGAAAGTGTCCTATCAACCGATCCCTTCTTTTAGTCAAATTATGCCACAAATTTCTTTTCTCCCCAATTCTGTTCGGTACCTCCTCTTTAGCTACGTGATCTACCCATCTAATCGTCAGCATCCTTCCGTAGCACCACATTTCAAAAGCTTTTGTTCTCTTCTTGTTTAAACTGTTTATAATCCATGTTTCACTTCCATACTTTGCTACACTCCAGACAAATAACTTCAGGAAACACTTCCTAACACTTAAGTCTATATTCGATGTTAGCAAATTTCTCTGCTTCACTAACGTTTTTTTGCCATTCCCAGTATACGTTTTATATCTTCTCTACTTCGACCATAATCAGGTATCTTCCTGTCTAGATAACAAAACTGATCCACTACTTTCAGTCTCGTTTTCCTAATCTAATTCCATCAGTATCACATCATTTAATTCAGCTAAATGTCCGCCCGTGGTAGCTGAGTGGTTAGCGCGACTGAATGTCATACCTACCGGCCCGGGTTCGATTCCCGGCTGGGTCGGAGATTTGCTCCGCTCAAGGACTGAGTGTTGTGTTGCCCTTATCATCATCATTTCATCCCCATCGACACGTAAGTCGACAAAGTGGCGTCATCTCGAAAGACTTCCACCAGGCGAACGGTCTACCCGACGGGAGACCCTAGCCACACGGCATTTCCATTTTCCACTCATCTAAATTTCATTATCCTTTTTTTTATTTTCGTTAATGTTCATCTTATATCTTCCTTTCAAGACACTATCCATTCCGTTCAACTAATCTTCCAACCATTTGCTGTCTCTGACAGAATTACAATGTCATCGGGAAGCCTTGAAGTTTTTATCTCTTCTCCCTGGACTTTAACTACTTCTCCAAATTTTTCTTTGGTTTCATTTACTGCTTGCTCAATGTACAGATTGAGTAACGTAGGGGACAGACTACTATCTTCGTGACAAAATATAAAAACATCTACAGTCGTTCTTATGATTTTAATTTATTTTGTCGCTACCAGTTTCAACGCTTCATTGCGTCATCTTCAGGCTGTCTTTGATGCGGTACAAAAGAAATTAAAATCATAAGGACGGTTGTAGGTGTTTTTGTTTTTTGTCACGATAGTAAACGGCCGTCCTCTCAGATCTCCTGCTAAAAGTATGAACATACAAAAGGCTACAATCTTGTCTCACTCCCTTCTCAACCACTCTTCCCTTTCATGCCCCTCAACTATTATAACTGCAGTCTGGTTTCTATACAAGTTGTCAATAGCCCTCCACTGACTGTATTTTATCCCTGATACTTTCAGAATTTCCGCCGGCCGCTGTGGCCGAGTGGTTCTAGGCGCTTCAGTCCGGAACCGCGCTGCTGCAGCCGTCGCAGGTTCGAATCCTCTCTTGGGCATGGATGTGTGTTATGTCCTTAGGCTAGTTAGGTTTAATTAGTTCTAGGTCTAGGGGACTGATGACCTCAGATGTTAAGTCCCATAGTGCTTAGAGCCATTTGAACCAACCATTTCAGAATTTCGAAGAGAATATTCCAGTCGACATTATCAAAAGCTTTCCCTAAGTATATAGTTGCTATAAACGTAGGTTTGTCTTTCCTTGAACTACACTCCTGGAAATGGAAAAAAGAACACATTGACACCGGTGTGTCAGACCCACCATACTTGCTCCGGACACTGTGAGAGGGCTGTACAAGCAATGATCACGCGCACGGCACAGCGGATACACCAGGAACCGCGGTGTTGGCCGTCGAATGGCGCTAGCTACGCAGCATTTGTGCACCGCCGCCGTCAGTGTCAGCCAGTTTGCCGTGGCATACGGAGCTCCATCGCAGTCTTTAACACTGGTAGCATGCCGCGACAGCGTGGACGTGAACCGTATGTGCAGTTGACGGACTTTGAGCGAGGGCGTATAGTGGGCATGCGGGAGGCCGGGTGGACGTACCGCCGAATTGCTCAACACGTGGGGCGTGAGGTCTCCACAGTACATCGATGTTGTCGTCAGTGGTCGGCGGAAGGTGCACGTGCCCGTCGACCTGGGACCGGACCACAGCGATGCACGGATGCACGCCAAGACCGTAGGATCCTACGCAGTGCCGTAGGGGACCGCACCGCCACTTCCCAGCAAATTAGGGACACTGTTGCTCCTGGGGTATCGGCGAGGACCATTCGCAACCGTCTCCATGAAGCTGGGCTACGGTCCCGCATACCGTTAGGCCGTCTTCCGCTCACGCCCCAACATCGTGCAGCCCGCCTCCAGTGGTGTCGCGACAGGCGTGAATGGAGGGACGAATGGAGACGTGTCGTCTTCAGCGATGAGAGTCGCTTCTGCGTTGGTGCCAATGATGGTCGTATGCGTGTTTGGCGCCGTGCAGGTGAGCGCCACAATCAGGACTGCATACGACCGAGGCACACAGGGCCAACACCCGGCATCATGGTGTGGGGAGCGATCTCCTACACTGGCCGTACACCACTGGTGATCGTCGAGGGGACACTGAATAGTGCACGGTACATCCAAACCGTCATCGAACCCATCGTTCTACCATTCCTAGACCGGCAAGGGAACTTGCTGTTCCAACAGGACAATGCACGTCCGCATGCATCCCGTGCCACCCAACGTTCTCTAGAAGGTGTAAGTCAACTACCCTGGCCAGCAAGATCTCCGGATCTGTCCCCCATTGAGCATGTTTGGGACTGGATGAAGCGTCGTCTCACGCGGTCTGCACGTCCAGCACGAACGCTGGTCCAACTGAGGCGCCAGGTGGAAATGGCATGGCAAGCCGTTCCACAGGACTACATCCAGCATCTCTACGATCGTCTCCATGGGAGAATAGCACCTGCATTGCTGCGAAAGGTGGATATACACTGTACTAGTGCCGACATTGTGCATGCTCTGTTGCCTGTGTCTATGTGCCTGTGGTTCTGTCAGTGTGATCATGTGATGTATCTGACCCCAGGAATGTGTCAATAAAGTTTCCCCTTCCTGGGACAATGAATTCACGGTATTCTTATTTCAATTTCCAGGAGTGTATATTCTAAAATACGTCATAGGGTCAGTATTGCCTCATGTGTACCTACATTTCTCCGAAATCGAAACTGATCTTTCCTGAGGTGGTCTTCTACCAGGTTTTTCATTCTTCTGTAAAAATTCGTGTTAGTATTTTGAGCCATGATCAGTTACGACATTTTAATTAATTATTTATCTACTACTGACTCTATTCGCAACTTATTTTGCAGGCAGTATCCACATATATACCACTACACGGACCCGCAACAGTATATCGTTGTACGACTCATAGTTCAAGTGATATGACGTATGACGTCATATACATTGAGATGGGTGAACAACTAGCTTAACATATTGACTGATTTGTAAAGCAATCAGACGTTTCCAGCTCTTGTACATAAGGGAGTTCGATCCTGTGGCGAATGTGGAGTTGGATTGGAGGAGGGGAATGGGGGATGGGAGGGGTCACTGATAATTTTAAAACAACCACGTATTGGGTAAAACGGCGCACTAAAGGCATCGTTTGCACTTTTACGCTGCGCTTAAGTATGAACACAACCAAGTAACTGCCTTTTACCACTAATGTAGACTCTTCCACTTCACCACTCGTTCTGCAAGGGCGGCAGGTTGGGTGAAATAGGCGGTGAAGTGTTTTATGCAAATATTTCATTGTGAAAGCATTTTTGAAGGTAAATCTATGAAAACTGGTACGTGGCGTCTTGTTTGGAAATGAAAGAAAAAACGTGTTTCACTGTTTTTGGAAAACCAACCCCTAAGGGGGGTAAATAGGGCCAAACTGAGATTTTCACTCTGCAGCGGTGTGCTGCTATGAAACTTCCTGGTAGATTAAAACTGTGTGCCGGACCGAGACCCGAATTCGGTACCTTTGCCTTTCGCGGGCAAGTGCTCCACAAGTTCTGCAAGGTTCGCAGGAGAGCTTCTGTGAAATTTGGAATGTAGGAGACGAGGTACTTGCGGGATTAAGGCTGTGGGGAGGGGTCGTGTGTCGTGCTTGGGTAGTTCAGTTGGTAGAGCACTTGCCCGCGAAAGCAAAGGTCCTCAGATCGAATCTTGGTCCGACACAGTTTTAATCTGCCAGGAAGGTTGAGGGCCAGACTGAATCAATGACTCATCATCGTCCAGCCGAAACCGCTATGGATAGAAACTTGAAATTTGGAGAGGGTGTGAATCTTATACTGTAGATATCGTTTAAGTAGGGATTCTTCGAAATTGAAGACAATAAAGGTGTGAAATAGGGGACGGAAGGCTTTCTCAAAACATGCCGCAATGAAGGCAGTTCTGAAGCTAGAACTACTAAAATTGGTATTTGGTTTCTCAGTTAGAAGTAAAAAAATATACGTTTCAGCAATTTTGGAAATTCAACCACTAAGTGGGGAAAATAGTGAGTAAACGTTTTCTGGAAATAATTCATTATCACTATTTAAAAACAGTCGTAGGTTGCACAATATTCATTATTAAAGAACAACTAACGCATTTTAAAGCTAAATCTATGAAAATGGATGCCTTAAGGGAGTGAAATAGGGGATGAAAGGTTTTATAAAATTGTTTCATTATGGAAACGTTTTCAATGCTAAATCTTTGGAAATTAGTACTTGGCTTCTCTGTTAGAAATAAAAAAATATGTGTTTACTCTTTACAGAAATTCAATCCTTTATGGCGTAAAATTGTTGGGAAACTATTTCGTTACATTAAAAAATTTTTGAAACTTTGCCTACTAAATTGGTACGACTATTTCACTTCTAGGTTAGCTATAAAGAAGTATGTGTTTCAATGGAAATATCATCACAAGAACGCTAACGGCATGATTAACAGAATCCGTGAACTACAGCTACCGGAACTGCTTTTTGGTCAGAATTACATTCGGAAAAGACCATGCATCTATGGCCTCAGTTAGCGTGAAAAGTTTAGAAGGTGTTGCAATTTGTGAACAAAATAAAAATTTGATTAAAGGAAAACAGAAAAAAAAAATCTGTGCAGTCGATACAAACTACGCGTGAAAAGTATCAGGCGCTAAGCTAGTATGTGATACAGATGGAACTGCGGTTCGTGATACAAACACGTAGTGTCACAGAGATTAAAATCTGCTAAACCCGAATGTTGAGGAGACTTCCTCAATTTTACAACAGAATAAATACCGTTCGCACATTTGCATTGAACGAAACGTTGAACTAACTTTACCGAATTGTCTGTGCAGTCGAGGATGGGGTAATATTGTATAAGATTCTTGTAAATTCCTGTAGTGGACTGAGAGGTCGTATCAGCTCAAGTGGGAGATAATGAGGAGGTACATCAGCAGCCACAACCATGAACGGTCAGACAAATAAATCGAAACCAGTCTTCGACGTGCAAAGTCTTGACATTTCTTTGAGAACTGGTGACGAAAGTTTTCAATTACTGAAACGAAGGTAATCATGTCTGGTCCAGAAATGACTGCCTTGAGCTTTGATAAATGTTCCATGTCATGAACTAGAAGCTGATTTTTCCACAGGATTAACTTTTGTTTTATAGCATCAATTTAGTCGGCCATATATGTAAATCATTCTCCCCTTGCATTAAAAGACTTGATGAAATCAAATAACTGGTGACGTCGACCATAAAAGATTTTGTCACTGCCCTATTTTTCTTTTAACTCTTCTTTGCCTAATCAAGTCGTCTTTGTGCCTGGTGGTGTAACGACGTTCCAATGAACGTTTTTCGCAGCACATAATAGTGCAGTTTGCATGGCGTTCAAAGTGCAATTCCCATTTAGCACTGAATGATGTGACTTGTCCACCTTTCTTTAAACGCAGTGGTGTTCCTAATTCAGAACGTAAATCTAATTTAGCAGAGTCGGCGACAAGGCGACTGTCTCTCTCTAGCGGCGTCCGGCTGCTGACTCGCTTTGCATTTCCTGTTCCCCACCGCTCGCCCCTCGGCGCCATCTGCCGTGGCGCTCGGAGCGCTGTTTGGCCAGACCGGCTCTAAACATAACCAACTCACTTTTCTTAAAATATTTAGAATTCAATCAGTATCTTTCTTCAGTTTGGTGCGAAAATTGCTTCATAAAATAAGGTTAACGTTTCCTTTGTCTTACAAGAAATTATGAAAAAGATGTAAGAAATGTTTTCAAATGTAGTTTTAGACATGAGCTGTTAACATATATACTAGATGTCAAAGACTTTCACCTGTGGAAGACCTCCCGCGTCCTCTTATTCCTCAAACCCAACAAACCCCCTTCTGCCGCCTCTTCCTATCGTCCCATCTGCCTCACCTCCGTCTTCAGTAAGGTCTTTGAATCCAACCTCTCCCGCCGTATCCATCAGCACCTTGCTCAACACCACCTCCTCCCCCTTACCCAGTGTGGCTTCCGACCCTCCTTCTCTGCTGACGACCAACTCCTCAACCTTGTTCACCTTCTGTCCCTCCAGCTCAACTCCCGTCGCTCCGCCATTTTTGTTTCCCTTGACCTCCAAAATGCCTATGACCGTGTATGGCATCCCGGTCTCCTCTTTAAACTCCAAACCTACGCCCTGCCTATCAATTTTGTCCGTCTGGTTGCTTCCTTCCTCTCGCACCGTCCTCCCTATGTCACTCTCCACAACACCAACTCCCGTATCTTTTATCCCACGGCTGGTGACCCCCAGGGTTCTGTCCTCTCCCCTCTCCTTTATCTCTTGTATACAGCTGATATGCCCAAGCCACCCCCACCAGTCCACCTTCTCCAGTATGCTGATGACACCGCCTTCCTGGCTCTCTATCCTACCCTTCAACGGTCTCAACGTACCCTCCAAACCAACCTTAACCAGTTCACCACTTGGTGTAACCAGTGGTTCCTCCGCCTCAACCCCTCCAAAACCCAGGCAATCATCATAGGTCGCACCACTCGCTCCTTTCGCCTCCATGATTTCTACCTCACCCTTTATGGTCGTCCTATCCAACTCACCCCCACCCTGAAATACCTTGGCCTCACCCTTGCCCGACACCTCACCTGGACCCCTCATCTCCTGACCATCCAGCAGAAAGCCCATTCCCGCCTCCGCCTTCTGAAACTCCTGTCTGGCCGGACATGGGGATTGCATCCTTCTACCATCCTCCACACCTACAAATCCCTCATCCGTCCTATCCTCTGTTATGCCAGCATTGCCTGGATCTCCGCCCCCATCCGCTTTTACAAGGCCCTCCAAATCCTTGAACGCCATGCGCTCCGCCTTGCCTTCCGTATCCGCCTTCCTTCCCCCACACGGCTCCTGTATGAACTGATCCCCTTCCCCCACCTCCTCCTGTTCCTCCAACATCTCCGCATCCTTTACATTGTTCGCAGGCTTGATCCCCCCCCACCCTCTGGTTTCCTCCTTCCTCTCCACCCCCCACCCGTTGCCGCGCCTCTATCGCTGTATCCCTCCCTCTCTCCACCTCCACACCCTCCATCTCCTTCATCAGGGCAATTTCCAACGCCTCCCCCTCCCAGATGACGAACTTCGCCGTGACATCTACCCTTCCTTCCAACTATAACCTGGCCTTGTTCGACTCCCCCCCCTCCCCAGGGCCCCCTTTTCCTCTTTCCTCCTTCTCCCAGAGCGGATTTTCCTCCGTCCCCCCCTCCCTTGAGACCCTGCACCCCATACTTGCCTCTCTCCTTCCCACATCCCTCCCTACCTGGCCCTCTTCCGCGCGCCCCCCGCTCATCTCCCCCATCTCTTCCCCTCCCTCCCTTCTCCAGGTCTCCCTCATCTCCTAGCGCCTGGCAGATCCTCTGTGTTGTTCTTCATCAGTGTGCCGCATCAGTGTTGTTTAGTGCTGTTTCTCGTGTGCGTCAAGAGGTGTGATTTTAATTGTGTCCTGCCTTGAGGTTCGCCGCCAGTGTTACGTTATGTGCTATGCCATCCGTCGCTACCTTTATGCTCCAGTCATACTGTGCCTTGTGTTCTTTTAACCGTCGCAGTGTGTGGCTTTTTGTGTGTGCTACTCTTAAACAGCTTTTTTATCTCCATTTTACAGTCACCCCGTTTTTTTGTCTATTGCCTTCCATGATGTTCCCCTTTTTTTATATCTATGTTCACCTTATTCTCTCCTTTGCTGTTTTTAAATGTCTTCTATTGTTTTGTTCTATGTCTTTCGGCTGAAGAGCAGCGCCTATGCTGCTGCCAGCCCGCGCCGATGGGGAATTGAAATACAATAAAGGAAAAAAAAAAAAAGATCAAAGACTTTCCTATACCAAACGCTGACTGGAAATATCTTGTATGAAGAAGGGCCCCATAATCTGCAGGTTGACAGAAACTGTTCCGTCAGTGGAGGCGCGTCTATTTGGTAAAACATCCACACCTTCACCTCCGTGCGACTCATCGCCTGCCCCGGGTGGGTCCTGAACCTGTCCTAGAGAGAGGAGGCGTGTTTCAGACCGAATCAATGGAGCACTCTGTTCGTTCAGAGGCAGGTCTCCGTGCCGGCGCTGACGCACGGCGTGGTAGAAGGTCCACAAAACCTCAGGTGTTGGTGGGGATGTTTTGCACTTTTCCAGAGAATACTCCTACTCGCACGACATCCCGACAAGAAAATTCATCCCTGGGTCCGTCTAAACGCCAAACGCATCCAATTTGTCGCTCGGCCGGTTGATAGGCGTGTAGGGCGCTTTGAAAAGTTGGCGAGCTGCGGCCGTATTGGCTAGACAGCTCTTGTGACGTCACATCCCCGAATCACGGGTTCGCGGCGCCTCAGTTAGCACTTAGCAGGTTGTATTCAGCGAGTGCGGTTCGAAACTTCTAATCTGCACAATTCCGGGTTCCTCACTTCTAATTTATCCAGCCGGGTTGCTGTTTAGACTTCCATAGAAAGGTAAACCTCCCTACGACGTAACAGTTACGTGTTGTATACTTTTCTTGCGATATCTCTTACAGAAATCGAAATATTCATGTATCCATGGCGGTTCAGTAACTCGTTGCTTGTTGGACGACCTCTGGAATTGGTAGGCCGAGTAGAAAGATTGCCAGCTGTGTATCGGTTAGCTTTCGTTAACCAAGTGGGTCCACGGTAGCGTCCGATTCCACCCTTCGGCTTTGACCCGTGACGTAAGGCTGTTGTGGTGTGTGACGTCACGACGGCGCGGAATTTAGTGTGTGAGAGCGGCGTGTTTGTAGGTGTCGTTTTCACGGGATCAATGGTGCTCTCTGGTGGTTTGTTTATGTGTTGTGTGTTAGGTGATGTTTTTGGTTTAGTTTGCATGTGTGTCGTGTTTATAGGGGGCGTATTGTTGCGGTCGGTGGTTGGTATGTTTATGGGTAGCGTGTTATGTGGCGTATGGGGTTCAGTTGCGTGGTAGTATTGCATGTATGTGGTGTCGGTAGTGACTGTGCTTTCAGCGGAAAATTTTTCAGTGAGTTAACGATTTTGGTTTTGTTATGTCGACGTTATTGTAGTTTCTTTCTGTTCGTCGTGTGTGAATTTTGGTAAGTTGCTTTGTTTATGGCTTTGGTAGGTATGCATATGACTGACAACGTCAAAAGTTTTCGGTTGTCGGCGATGATGGGGGACAGTGCGTTGTCTCTAACAAAATTTCTTCAACTATTCCGATTTTTGGATGAAGTCTTGGAGAAATGAGGCTTACTAATGGCTCAAATGGCTCTGAGCACTATGGGACTTAACATCTATGGTCATCAGTCCCCTAGAACTTAGAACTACTTAAACCTAACTAACCTAAGGACAGCACACAACACCCAGCCATCACGAGGCAGAGAAAATCCCTGACCCCGCCGGGAATCGAACCCGGGCGTGGGAAGCGAGAACGCTACCGCACGACCACGAGATGCGGGCTAGGCTTACTAATGTTCCAGCATCTCGGACCAGTGACGGCTACATGTGGAGATGCCGTAAGAATAACAGGTCAAGGGAAGTGTTCGATCCTATTTTGATTTTCTAGGTGTCTTTATGATAGTGTTAAGTGTGGTGGTGGCTAAAGTTTTGAGATTTATGGTCTGATATCGGTAGTTGTTGTTGACCTATATAGGTCAAGAGACGTGTTCGATTCTATTTTCATTGTTTTGTTATGTTTTTTTGAGGTAGTAACGATTGTGGACGTAGTTTTAGTTTTGGGTTATATGATTTGGTCTCGGTAGTTTCTGTTGACCTTTATAACTCAAGGGAAGTGTTCGATTCCAGTGGATATTGTTTTTAGTTGATTTTGGGAAGGTTGTTGTAATTTTACTGTATCGTTTTTGTCGTTTGGTTTAGTGGCGTGTGTTTATTTTTAGTTTGTCCTCACCCTAAAACCCCCTATTTCCCCCGCTTGTCCAGTTAGTTTCACTATATTTTTAAGGAATATGTGTTTGATGGTTTTTCGATCTATTTTTGTGTTTCTTGACATGTTTACGTAATGACGTCATAGTCGCGATATGGGAGTTGTTGTGAATGGTCGTTTCCGCCATGTTGGTGACGTCATTGGCCAAAGCAGACGGGTGGAATCGGAAGTTTCCGATAACCCATGTTTCCTTTGTGGGCTCTATGGAACACGGTGAATGACCGACACTATATGGTACACTTGCGAGAATTTGCTACGTACACGCATTCAATACAAGGGGGTGTCACAACATTGGACCTTGTGTATTTAGTTATTTCGACAACATACATTATTTTCAGGATACATAAACAAGTGCTTTGGCTCGTAATAGTCATGCTGCCTCGTAATAGCGGCATGCTCTTGCTAACTGAATATCATATTTGCATCATATCGCACACTGCTGAATGGTACTGTATGACACTAATGTTCCTTGTACGTAATACAACCAATTCTATTCAATACCGCCTCATTAGTTATATGAACTACCCATCTAATCTTCAGCATTCTTCTGTAGCACCACATTTCGAAAGCTTCTATTCTCTTCTTGTCCAAACTATTTATCGTCCATGTTTCACTACCATACATCATAAAAGAAGGTTGTATACCTGGAAGAATCCTGGAGATACTAAAAGGTATCAGATAGATTATATAATGGTAAGACAGAGATTTAGGAACCAGGTTTTAAATTTTAAGACATTTCCAGGGGCAGATGTGGATTCTGACCACAATCTATTGGTTATGAACTGCAGATTGAAACTGAAGAAACTGCAAAAAGGTGGGAATTTAAGGAGATGGGACCTGGATAAACTGAAAGAACCACAGCTTGTAGAGAGTTTCAGGGAGAGCATAAGGGAACAATTGACAGGAATGGGGGAAAGAAATACAGTAGAAGAAGAATGGGTAGCTCTGAGTGATGAAGTAGTGAAGGCAGCAGACGATCAAGTAGGTAAAAAGACGAGGGCTAGCAGAAATCCTTGGGTAACAGAAGAAATATTGAATTTAATTGATGAAAGGAGAAAATATAAAAATGCAGTAAATGAAGCAGTCAAAAAGGAATACAAAGGTCTCAAAAATGAGATCGACAGGAAGTGCAAAATGGCTAAGAA
Source organism: Schistocerca nitens (assembly GCF_023898315.1). NCBI lineage: Eukaryota > Metazoa > Arthropoda > Insecta > Orthoptera > Acrididae > Schistocerca > Schistocerca nitens. The sequence goes on along the minus strand of NC_064614.1, from coordinate 1,284,204,622 downwards.
GGGATGGCTAGAGGACAAATGTAAGGATGTAGAGGCTTGTCTCACTAGGGGTAAGATAGATACTGCCTACAGGAAAATTAAAGAGGCCTTTGGAGATAAGAGAACCACTTGTACGAATATCAATAGCTCAGATGGCAACCCAGTTCTAAGCAAAGAAGGGAAGGCAGAAAGGTGGAATATAAAATTAATTGTTGATAAGGCGGGTACCAGGTTGCGATTCATTGGGAGAGTGCTTAGAAAATGTAGTCCATCAACAAAGGAGGTGGCTTAAAAAACAGTCGTTCGACCTATACTTCAGTATTGCTCATCAGTGTGGGATCCGTACCAGATCGGCTTGACGGAGGAGATAGAGAAGATCCAAAGAAGAGCGGCGCGTTTCGTCACAGGGTTATATGGTAACCGTAACAGCGTTACGGAGATGTTTAATAAACTCAAGTGGCAGACTCTGCAAGAGAGGCGCTCTGCATCGCGGTGTAGCTTGCTCACCAGGTATCGAGAGGGTGCGTTTCTGGATGAGGTATCGAATATATTGCTTCCCCCTACTTATACCTCCCGATTAGATCACGAATGTAAAATTAGAGAGATTAGAGCGCGCACGGAGGCTTTCAGGCAGTCGTTCTTCCCACGAACCATACGCGACTGGAACAGGAAAGGGAGGTAGTGACAGTGGCACGTAAAGTGCCCTCCGCCACACACCGTTGGGTGGCCTGCGGAGTATAAATGTAGATGTAGATGTAGATGTAGAGTATATAGGGGGTTTATATAAGGGCGATGTACTTGAGGACAATATTATGGAAATGGAAGAGGAAGTAGATGAAGATGAAATGGGAGGTATGATACTGCGTGAAGAGTTTGACAGAGGACTGAAAGAGCCGAGTCGAAACAAGACCCCGGGTGTAGACAACATTCCATTAGAACTACTGATGGCCTTGGGAGAGCCAGTCATGACAAAACTCTACCATATGGTGAGCAAGATGTATGAGACAGGCGAAATACCCTCAGACTTCAAGAATAATATAATAATTCCAATCCCAAAGAAAGCAGGTGTTGACAGATGTAAAAATTACCGAACTATCAGTTTAATAAGTCACAACTGCAAAATACTAACGCAAATTCTTTACAGACGAATGGAAAAACTGGTAGAAGTGGACCTCTGGGAAGATCAGTTTGGATTCCGTAGAAATGTTGGAACACGTGAGGCAATACTAACCTTACGACTTATCTTAGAAGAAAGATTAATAAAAGGCAAACCTACGTTTCTAGCAATTGTAGACTTAGAGAAAGCTTTTGACAATGTTTACTGGAATACTCTCTTTCAAATTCTGAAGGTGGCACGGGTAAAATACAGGGAGCGAAAGGCTATTTACAATTTGTACAGAAACCAGATGGCAGTTAGAAGGGTCGAGGGGTATGAATGGGAAGCAGTTTTTGGGATGGGAGTGAGACAGGGTTGTAGCATCTCCCCGATGTTATTCAATCTGTATATTGAGCAAGCAATAAAGGAAACAAAAGAAAAATTCGGAGCAGGTATTAAAATTCATGGAGAAGAAGTAAAAACTTTGAGGTTCGCCGATGACATTGTAATTCTGTCAGAGACAGCAAAGGACTTGGAAGAGCAGTTGAACGGAATGAACAGTGTCTTGAAAGGAGGATATAAGATGAACATCAACAAAAGGAAAACGAGGATAATGGAATGTAGTCGAATTAAATTGGGTGATGCTGAGAGGATTAGATTAGGAAATGAGACACTTAAGGTAGTAAAGGAGTTTTGCTATTTAGGGAGTAAAATAACTGATGATGGCCAAAGTATAGAGGATATAAAATGTAGACTGGCAATGGCAAGGAAATCGTTTCTGAAGAAGAGAAATTTGTTAACATCGAGTATAGATTTAAGTGTCAGGAAGTCATTTCTGAAAGTATTTGTATGGAGTGTAGCCATGTATGGAAGTGAAACATGGACGATAACTAGTTTGGACAAGAAGAGAATAGAAGCTTTCGAAATGAGGTGCTACAGAAGAATGCTGAAGATAAGGTGGGTAGATCACGTAACTAATGAGGAGGTACTGAATAGGATTGGGGAGAAGAGAAGTTTGTGGCACAACTTGACTAGAAGAAGGGATCGGTTGGTAGGACGTGTTCTGAGGCATCAAGGGATCACAAATTTATCATTGGAGGGCAGCGTGGAGGGTAAAAATCGTAGAGGGAGACCAAGAGATAAGTACACTAAGCAGATTCAGAAGGATGTAGCTTGCAGCAGGTACTGGGAGATGAAGAAGCTTGCACAGGATAGAGTAGCATGGAGAGCTGAATCAAACCAGTCTCAGGACTGAAGACCACAACAACAACAACAACAACAACAACATGGCTACACTCCATACAAATACTTTCAGGAAACACTTCCTGTCACTTAAATCTATACTCGATATTAACAAATTTCTCTTCTTCAGAAACGCTTTCCTTGCCATTGCCAGTCTACATTTTATATCCTCTCAACTTCGCCCATCGTTAGTTATTTTGCTCCCCAAACAGCAAAACTCCTTTACTACTTTAAGTGGCTCATTTCCTAATCTAATTCCCTCAGCAACACCCGATTTAATTCGACTATATTTCATAACCCTTTTTTGCTTTTGTTGATGTTCATCTTATATCCTCCTTTCAAGACATTGTCCATTCTGTTAAGCAGGTCGTCCAGGTCCTTTGCTGTCTCTGACAGAATTACAATGTCATTGGCGAACGTCGATGTTTTTATTTCTTATCCATTGATTTTAATACCTACACCGAATTTTTCTATTGTTTCCTTTACTGCTTGCTCAATATAGATTGAATAACATCGGGGACAGGCTACGACCCTGTCTCACTCACTTCCCAACCTCTGCTTCCCTTTCATGCCTCTTGACTCTCATAACTGCCATCTGGTTTTTGTACAATTTGTAAATAGCCTTTCGCTCCCTGTATTTTACCCCTTCCACATTCAGAATTTGAAAGAGAGTATTCCAGTCAACATTGTCAAAAGCTTTCTCTACAAATGCTAGAAACGGAGGTTTGCCTTTTCTTAATCTAGCTTCTAAGATAAGTCGTAGGGTCACTATTGCCTCACATGTTCCAATATTTCTACTGAATCCAAACTGATCTTTTCCGAGGTTGGCTTCTACTATATTTGCCATTCGCCTGTAAAGAATTCGCGTTAGTATTTTGCAACCATGACTTATTAAACTGATAGTTCGGTAATTTTCACATCTGTCAACACCTGCTTTCTTTGGGATTGGTATTATTATATTCTTCTCGAAGTCTGAGGGTGTTTCGCCTGTCTCATACATCTTGCTCACCAGATGGTAGAGTTTTGTCAGGACTGGCTCTCCCAAGGCTGTCAGTAGTTCTAATGGAATGTTGTCTACTCCAAGGGCTTTGTTTCGACTTAGGTCTTTCAGTGCTCTGTCAAACTCTTCACGCAGTATCATATATCCCGTTTCATCTTCATCTACATCCTCTTCCATTTCAATAATATTGAACTCAAGTACATTGCCCTTGTATAGACACTCTATATACACCTTCCACCTTTCTGCTTTCCCTTTTTTGCTTAGAACCTGGTTTCCATCTGAGCTCTTGATGTTCATACAAGTGGTTCTCTTCCCTCCAAAGGTCTCTTTAATTTTCCTGTAGGCAGTATCTATCTTACCCCTTGTGCGATAAGCCTCTACATCCTTATATTTGTCCTCTAGCCATGCCTGTTTAGCCATTTTGCACTTCCTGTCGATCTCATTTTTGAGACGTTTGTATTCCTTTTTGCCTGCTTCATTTACTGCATTTTTATATTTTCTCCTTTCATCAATTAAATTTAATATTTCTTCTGTTACCCAAGGATTTCTACTAGCCCTCGTCTTTTTACCTATTTGATCCTAGGCTGCCTTCACTACTTCATCCCTCAAAGCTACCCATTTTTCTTCTACTGTATTTTCCCCTATTTCTGTCAATTGTTCCCTTACGCTCTCCCTGAAACTCTCTACAACCTCTGGTTCTGTCAGTTTATCCAGGTCCCATCTCCTTAAATTCCCACCTTTTTGCAGTTTCTTCAGTTTTAATCTACCGTTCATAACCAATAGATTGTGGTCAGAGTCCACATCTGCCCCTGGAAATGTCTTACAATTTAAAACCTGGTTCCTAAATCCGTCTTACCATTACATAATCTACTTGAAACCTGTCATTATCTCCAGGCTTCTTCCATGTATGCAACCTTCTTTTATGATTCTTGAACCATGTGTTAGCTATGATTAAGTTATGCTCGGTCTTAGATGTCATAAACCACTTTCAATTAGATACACATATGGAAAATTTTATTGCCTGTTTTGGACCCTGTCAAGGGCAGATCTAAATGAGGGGGTGGGATGGAAGTGGCCCATAAGAAACGAAAGAAAGAATTGCAGATAGTGAGAAATCACTAATTTCAGTAAAGAGAAGAAGTATTTCTAATTCTTCTGCTATTGTGCAGGCAGGGAGTGTATCGTACAGTTGTGGTGTGTTCTAGTAACTATTCTACCCTGAGGCAATCACATTGAGCACCTACTGCAGAAACGTTTGGCCAATGGCCGACGATGCTACATTATGTGCAGAGGGTGCTGTGATGGAGGCAGAGATACATTTGTGACTAGCTGCTGTGAACCACCTGTCTTCTTGGAACATTGGAACCTTGTTTATCTCTTACCAATTGAGTTCCCAGACAGTAACATTGCCTCCAAAATGCAGCTTTAAGTCAAAAGTAAATTACAGTATTGTGTTCAAACTGAGCCATTTTTAACCAAATAATTGTAGGATACTGTTGCCGCCTGTGAGATGGTAGCGACTGAGTTTGATCTATTTGTACATTTTTGGATTAGTGTTGGGCCAGATTCAGAGCAGCTGCCTCACTTCAGTGTTTTGGAAAAAAAAGTGCAGTAAAAGAATGTTGGATTTGAGGCAGGTGAATGCTAGTCTAAGGTAAAAGTGAAAAGACGAGTTGTTAGGTGTCTGTGGATGGCCCTAATGGCATTCCCAAGAGAGTTAAAGAGCAAGCTCAAAGTCTAGGGTAATCCAGAGGATCCTGCGTTAATGGACTTCAGGTTATGGGGCTTACATTTAGTGCATGCTGACTTAGATGGGTTGTACTAATGTGTAATAGCTTTACATGGTTTATTTAAAAATATTCCGTCCTGCCTTGTTGATTTCAACAATATTACAATCACATTTGTTTTCCCACAGATGTTTTGCACTGTTTGGTGAATGGAAAATAAAATGGTGAGAGTCTGGGCTCAGAAAATATTAAGGGCTGTTTAATAATGTGTGAAGGAAGTAGGAACACAAGTAAGTAAAATCAGAACCTAAGGTAACTATTGAAATTGCTAAGAGTCTTAGCTGCCTCTTGCCGACAGCTCATTTAAAATGTCTTTAAAACTGGATGCACAGATTGAGTAATTTCTGACTAATTTTGAGTCATTTCTGACTAAATTTGAGTCTTATACTCCCTTATCTTAATTTACCTATACTACCCTCCAGTCTGTGGTCAGAATTTATGAGAAAATTTGTCAAACAAGGAGACTGGCTTCAAAATAGATCTGAATGACGAGATTAATTAGTTGCAACTTCCATGAAAGTGGACATCAGGCACAGAACCATCAGGCTTATTGTGCTTGGTTGGAAGGAGCTTGCCATCAGAGACCCTGGCAGTCATTGGCAATTTTTTCACAGTAGGCCACTTACCTTCATCTCAGTCTCATTCAATGAAACATAAATGGTATGAGGCTGAAGAATCAGGCACTCAGAGTTGCAATTTGGTATCTCATGATATCATGTACTGAATATGGTCATTCTTTTGCTACAGTTAATCCACTCATTATTCAGAAAGGTGTTGATGTAATTGCTGACCCAGTGAAATCTTGATTTTGTCTACGTAATGAGATTTTGTTTTTTGAAACCAATAATTATTTTAAAGCCCAACAACTACATAAAGCTTCTCCCCACCATAGTTATACTGTTCATGTTGAGGACCATCAAACACAAAATTCTTCTTGTGTTGTTATTTACACTTGGATGCGTTATGGTCTGACCGAGGGAGAAATCCATACAGACCTCTCCGATCAGGTCATCACTGCAGTGCATTGGGTAATGTAAATGGTTAATGCCACCTTACTCCTATACACTTTTGATCAAGTTGTGCTTCCATCAAAGATCAAAGCAGGTTATGAAGTTATTACACTCTGACCATACATTTCAAATGTGATGCTTTGCTACTAGTGTCAATATTAAAATAACACTCTAATGTCCTGTAAAAACACTGTAAAATGTGTTACTTGTAGTAGGGATGCTCATGGGGATGATTGCCCACCTCTTGCTCCCCACTGTATAAATTGTAATGGAGACCATGACACCTCATCACAAGAATGTCCTGTGCCTCTTGATGAGCAGAATGTCCAGGAAATCCACGTGAAGGAAAAAGTACCTTACCATGTTGCTCAGAGGCTGTTGGCTAGTCAAAAGCCCTGTTATTTAACATCTGGCACTTACAGTACCATTCTTGCAATGCCTCGCACCACAGATGAAATGTCCATGCAGACTTGTGACCTTACACCATCGAAATACAATCCACCATCATGGAATCCGTTTAGTCACTGGCACGTTTTAAACTAGCCTGGTTGAAAGTACCTATGCAGAAGCTGCCAAACTACTGCGGTCATACTGGCATGATCTTCCAGTCAGCAGCTACACATGCTATTTGATGCCATGCTCGGCCACTCTTCCTATGCCTCCTTCAACGACTCCTTTTGTAACACCATAGCTCTAATGATCTACTGATTTATTTTGCTTTTATTTAATTAATGTTACTTCTGTAAATGTGTGTGATTGAGTGGGTAACACATAACTGTATATTTCTTTATTTGTTAATATGTGCAAATGTTCTGTGTTATCCAATGCGTTTGTTTGTTGTTATGTAAACTGCTGATCCTCACTTAGGAATCTTAGCAATTATTGCACCATAAGGTGTAGTGGTTCCCCACGGGAACGGTATTGCATCAGAATGCGCAAATTGTGTTTGGCCTTGCGGAAAAAGGTGGGACTGGTAGCCACCGGAGGTAGACGAGGAAGTCAGTCGGAAAGGAGACGGAGACGAGCCAGCAGTCGGAAAGGAGACGGAGACGAGCCACCAGACGGACACGAGTTACGAGTCCGTGCTATTCCATGGGAAAGACGCATATTGTGCTGATTTCCAAGAGAGGATTTTCATGCTTCTCTCCAAGGGCTCGAATAGTTGGAAATATTCTGGAATTTGTCTCTATCATCGCCATCAAGACATCGGCCTGCAATTCCACCTACCTGCATGCAGTTGCCACCACATTGCGCAATCATTGCATCATAGTAACATTATGATGTACAGTGAAGGATCAGCTTAAAGGATGTGCTAATGTGCTGAAATATAAGGTAAATTATATCTGAATTTGTGTATCTACCTTGACTTTTCTCCTCATCATAACCTCTTAGGATCCTCACCGTTTGGACTATACTGATTACCGAGTGTCCTTACTGAAAGTACATTGGAGCCTAGAGTGATTTTGTTAATTAAAGCCTCTTGAACTGAAAATTGATTTTCCTAGTGAAAACTGCTTATTAACGTGTTGTTGCCAACTTCAAGTAAAAGTTCTTAAGACTGAGGCTTATAATGTTTCTTGTTTAGTAAATGATTACATTACTGCTTACTATTGCAAATCGCAGAAGGTGAGTCAGTGTCTTGCATATATGTTATTTTTGTGTCTCACTGCAGTAAAAGTGGAAAACTGCAATAGTAGGAAATTATATATTCAGGTTTACTCTCTCTCTCTCTCGTGTATTAGAAGTGCATATTAATAATAACGTTATAAAGACAAGTCACTTTGTGTAAAGTAATAGTGTGTTTCGGTAGCTGTTATAATTTTGCAAGTTGTTTCTGCTGCTCTAATTGTTGGTTTCAACCTTATCATATGTATATGTATGTATCAGAGTTAATTGCACTCGCTTGTGGTCAAGTATAGGTTGTGTTTATCTGTTAAAATTATTAATTACTATTTTCTTCAATGAGGATGTTGATCATTCTTTTGCCTAGTTAGGCTGGCGGCCGTTTTACCATTATCAGTTTAACTGTGCAGGAAGGCAATTTCTTCGTTTGTCACGGTTTAATTAGTTACGTAATTCTGACTTTCATTTCCGATAAGCCACTTCCGTTAGGTACAACATGGTCAAACAACAAAATTCCTCTCAGAGGGTAACACTGTTCTGATTGCGTTATACCATAATTACTATAACAAAATAATTCAGTTTTGTAAACTGACTCCTACTTTTGGGTTATGGTGTAATAGTAGCAGAGTGTAGTGTTATACATGGCTTTTCTGTGACAGGATTACTTGTTCTGTTGGGACATAATAAGTAATAAACCAAACTTGGTATTTGATTACGCAAGCTACGTAAACATTTGCGCTCACACGCAAACCCAAAAGTGTTATACTTTGACTGCCAGTTTGGGGAGTGTCTCTCTTCTGTTACCTCCCGCAGTTCACTTTTGGCAATTGCTCTGACAGCTTAAGTTCATGCTATCCTCCACTTTCCTGATTGGTGTGAACCATTCACCACCTTCATTTTGTATGGCAGCCCATGTTCACCTTGGACTTCATTGGCTTCCTAAAGAACCTGACCCAAATTCTATCTATTGATGTAAGTTTCTCGAACACCACTGGGAACTTAGTGAAAGTAAATTTGTGTACACAATGGCTCTCAGACTGACTGTGGTAATTTGTGTACACAATGGCTCTCAGACTGACTGTGGTTCAGGTGTGCCTTCATCATTGTCACTGAAAATTTTTGGTATTGGCTTCCAAAGCACTGCTTAGTATTTACAGCACAGCTCTTTGCACTGTATCAGGCCACGCTGTACATCCGGCGACACAGACTTTTCAATTGTGTCATCTGTTCAGGTTCTCTCTGTGCTCTTCCGAGCTTGTGTGTGTTGTATACAGTTCAGCCTTTAGCACAACAGGTCCAAGAAAGGTTCCAGTTCCTCAGTCTCGAGGGAGCCACTGTGACAATTAGTGGGTCCTCGGTCACGTCGTCTGACTGGAAACGAGGCTGCTGATGCTGCTGCCGAGGCTGCAGTCCTCCTACTTTGGCCTACTAGTTCTTCCAAACTGATGATCTCCATGTTGCCATCTGTCAGAAGGTGGTGTCACTTTGGCACCACCTCTCATCTTCCCCTTGGGGGCAACAAGGTCCAGGGGAAAAAACCTCTCCCAGTGGCTTGGCAGACCTCCTCTTGGCCCTTTCTGAGAGATGATTTTAGCTACGCTGCATGTAGGGCGCTGTTGTTTTAGCCATCACCTTTTGTTAATTGGAGAACCCTCACCACATTCTGTCATTGTCATCAACCATTGACAGTTCGCCATTTTAGGACCGAATCCCCTTTCTTTTAACCACTTCAATTCCAATGTATGTTTTCCATCTGAGTTATCAGCCATTTTAGCAATTGACGCATTAGCTGTTGACTGCATTTTACATTTATCCATCCCAGGTGGCTGGCCACTCTTTGGTTGGTTTGTGCTTGGCTGTGACAGGGCCCCAGCTTTTGCAGCATCTTTTACCTTCCATGCATCATATCTATCCTCTAGCAGTTCTTATTTCTGTCTCTTGGGTGACATGTCTGGGCTGTTTTAGAAATGTATTCTGCATTTTCAGCAGTCATAATAAGAATAGTCTGCACTGTTTTTTGTTCTTTTGTTTTTCTTTGTTGACCACCTCCTATCCGTCCCCCACTTCGGCATTTGAGGATCTTCTTCTTCTTCTTCTTCTTCTTCTTCTTCTATTTCTTCCCTGTGTGCTCCTGAAGGCTGGCCCATGCATCTGATGCATAACAGGTGATGGGGTAACGCGTAATTCACAGCCCCAGGTCGACAGGTAGGGTCCGCACGTAACCCTGGAACAGGCCAGGCCGGGGGAGGAGTGACTACCTGAGCTGCTACCTTCCCAAATTGCTGATTCGTCCCTCTGTGCGGTGTTTGGGAGGTGTGACCTGAGGTATGAACCCCTTCCCAAGGGGCTCCCATTAGGAAGAGTGCACCATCAGAGATGCTGGCAATCACAGGGGATTTTCTGACAGTGATCCAATCATCTTCACAGTCAACAGATATGAAACATAAATGGAAGGAGGCTAATGATTCAAAGACCCTCCCAGATGCACTACGGTTCCTCGTGGATTCGTGTACTGAAGATGGTCAGTCCTTTGCTACGTTAAATATGTTTGTTATTCAGAAAGGTGTTAATGCAGTTGCCGGTCCTGTGAAATCCTGCTCTCATTTATGCAGTGGCATTTTGCTTTTGGAAACTACTTCTGATACTCGAGCACATGAACTGCTTGCAGCTTCGCTCGATGGCTGTCCTATTCGTGTCGAGGCCCATTGAACACTGAATTCCTCCCATGTTGTTATTTACACTTGGTTGCTCGATGGTCTGACTGAGGCAGAAATCCAAATGCACCTCTCTGATAAGGGTGTCATTGCAGTCCATTGGGTGACGAGAAAAGTAGATGTCTCTTTAGTGTCCACATGCACTCATTTTCTCACCTTGGGTAGGGTGGTGCTTCCATCAGAGATCAAAGTAGGTTACAAAGTTTTCACAGTCAAACTGTATATTCTGATAACTTGTTATTCAATCAATGTGTTGATGTGCAGCATGAAAACAACAAAAAGTTCAGAAAAGGTACTTAGGGATTACAATTACTAACAAAATTAAATTGTAACTGTTAGACATGAAATTTTGTGGGAAGGTGAAGCAGGCTGTGTTTCACTGGCCGAACACTGAGAAGATGCAACAGGTTGACTAAAAACACTGCCTACACGACACTTGTCCATTCTCTACTGGAATATTGCTTTCTAATAAGGGACCCTTATTGGTCAGAAATGACAGAGGCTAATGAAAAACTGAAAAGGGCAGCTTGTTGAGAATTATCACAAAAAGCAGTGTGTGTGTCATGGATAAGATACACGAACTGGGATACCAACCAAAAAAGGAGACTATTGATTGCAGTGACATCTTTCATGAAATTACCATCACTGACTGACTCCTACAAATGGAAAAATGTTTTGTCAACCCCCATATACATAGGGACAAAAGATCATCATAATAAAATAAGATAGGTGATATGAAGCCGTACATTCCCCACCTTTGAAGTCCTTTGCATGCTAGCGTTCTGGGCACACATGTTCTTGATGTACAGCACATCCTCCAAGTGGTGACTGAGGACACCCACCTAATGAGGGGAGCCTGTGTTCCACCAGCTGTGCATGTTGTCATGACCACCAGTCTGCAAACCCACCCAATTCCCCAGCTTACAAGAAAGAAAAGGAGATAAGAGTATAAGTTGTTGGATTGTTTCCTATACTGAGGCTTGTCAGAAGTTTGACCACCTTCCTTCCTTCCTTCCTTCCTTCCTTCCCTACATGTAACAGGTGACTGGGTAACATGTGATTCCCAGCCCCGGGACAACACTGAAGACTGTTAGTCCTTCACCATGATAAATCTTTTTATTATTCAGAAAGGTGTAGATGCAATTGCTGGCCCTCTGAAATCCTGCTCTCTTTTATGGAATGGCACTTTGATTTTGGAGATCACTGCTGATTCCCAAGCACAACAGCTGCTTGCTGCCTCACTTCTCCACAGTTATCCTGTTTGTGTCGAGGCCCATAGAACTTTGAATTCTTCCCGTGGTGTAATTTACACTGGGCTGCTCGACAGTCTAACTGAAGCCAAAATCCAATCTTATCTCTCTGATCAGGGAACCAATGCTGTCCATCGTGTAATGAAAAAGATACATTGTCCTTAGTGCCCACCCAAACTCTCTTTCTCACCTTTGATAGAGTGGTGCTTCCATCCAAGCTCAGAGCAGGCTATGAAATTATCACCGTCCGGCCATGTAATCTGAACCCAATGTGCTGCTACCAGTGTCATTGTTTCAACCACTCTAGAATGTCTTGTTGACACTCAGCCAAATGTGTCACCTGTGGTAGAGATGCACACGAGGGCGATTGTCCATCTCCTCCTCCCTGCTGTATCAACTACAATGACGGCCACACCGCCGCCTCTTGGGAGTGTCCCGTGTATCTTGATGAGTATGCTGTTCAAGAGATCTGGGTAGAGGAAAAGGTGCCTTATCCAGTTACTGGCTAAACGCAAACCCTGCATTCTCCTGTGTGGCACATATAGTTTTGTTCTTGTTACACCTTGCTCCATGAAAGACGTGGTCAAGCAGACATGTGACCTCCAATTCAACTCTGAGGTTGTGAAATCGCCCAGTGTCAAGGTAATATCACCATCCCCCTGTCCAGCTGTGCAACAAGCCGTCAAACTCTAGCCTCAAGGGGCAAAACCACCAGCTACACAACTGGTAGGCCAGAAAGGACAGAAGGTGTACTCTCCTGAAGACTTCCTCTGTCTCTCCAGCCAAACACAATGCGAGTCTTCATCTAACTGGAAAGGCTTGAAGAAGTCCACCAAAGGCAAACGGTATTCTCCTTTGCCACCTTGGATATCGTCTTTGATGGTGTCAGCATGTGATACCTTAGCTCGGCGAGCCTCCGTGTCGCCGGGAAGCACCAACAACCATTTTTTAGCACTGGACTCCACAGACCAACCACACAACTAAGCCAATGCTTCTGTGGACCCCATGCAGCAGGACCCTCCTGCTTCTGTGCCCTGTGGTAGCGCCTCTTCCCCAGCTGTTACTCGGCAGCTGCCGAGGTGACGCCCCTACATCTCTTCCTCATCATGACTGTCCTCCAATGGAATGTTCGCAACCTTCAGTCCCACAAAGAGGATTTATGGCTGCTATTAATATTACAGCATCCTCTTGTAATCAGCCTTCAGGAAACGAAATTGATCCCTCACAACCTCTATGAGCTTTCACATTTCTTTCTGATTCCCTCTGAGGTTGTATTTCCGTCTGATGGAGGTATTATGCAGCTCATACAGGATGACATTCATAGTCAACCCATCTCCCTGACTACCAATCTTCAAGCTGTTGCATTTCACCTTTTCCTTCCCCACCTGACTTTTTCCCTCTGTACCATACTTGTCCCTCCATCATCCGCTGTCACCAGGCCAGACATCCTTCAGCTTACTGGACAGCTACCTCCCCCATTTTTGCTACTCGGTGCTTTTAATGTGCATCATCCCCTTTGGGGTTCTCCCAGGACCTGTCAGAGAGGTGCCCTCTTGGCTGACCTTCTTGATCAATTTAACCTATTCTGCCTTAACGCCGGAGCACCCACTTTCCTCTCAGACTCCTCACACACCTATTCCTATTTGGACCTATCTTTCTGCACTGCCCATCTTGCCCATCACCTTGAGTGCTCCGGTCTTTCTGACACCTACTCGAGTGACCATTTCCCATGTGCTATCCATTTGCTGACTCCTACCCCATCATCGTGCACCCCTAAATGGCAGCTTCCTAAGGCTGACAGGCAGCTTTACTCCTCCCTGGCGACCTATGTAGAACAAGATTTCCCCAGCTGTAGAATGTTCCATACCTCACACTTAGTCTATACCACATCATGCCCCAGTCCCTTGGTGGACTGAGGAATGCTGCGATGCAATTCATGCATGTAGACATGCTCTCCGCTTTTTTAACCACCACCCTAAGCTGGCAAACTGCGTTCATTATGAACAGATGCACGCAAAGTGTTATCACGGTATTCGGGCTAGCAAAAGAGCTGGCTGGATTTCATTCATTAGTTCTTTTAACACCTCTACACCTTCCTCTCCCCCCCAGGGGGTCCACAACTCTTCTGTGGATACGTGCGTAGCGAGCACGGGACCCCGAGCTAATGTGGCCTTCCTTCCTTTCCGGGCTGCATACCTTCCCTTTCCGCATCCTTCCCCATCCCCCATCTTCGCCCCCCCCACCTCACCTCTGCCTCTTTCCTTCCCTTTCTCCCCCTCTGGGAGTATGGTTTGTGCCTACGTCCGGAGACGGACGCTCGAAACAGTAACAAATTCTTTGCTTTCTCCGCTTGCAAGTCTTCGTCCTTCTTCTGTCCTTCTCTTTTCCTTACCTCTTCTCTTTGCCCATTTCTCCGCTGCGGCGTTTGAGACCCCTCTTCTTTCCTTTCCCTTTCTCTTTTTCCCTCCCTGTGCATGTCTGAAGGCCGACTCACGCATTTCCATGCATAGCCGGTGACAAGGTAACGCGTAATTCCCCGCCCCGGGTAGACAGGTAGGACACGTACGTACCCCCTGGTAACGGCCAGGCCCAGGGAGGGGTGATTACCCGAGCTGATACCTTCCGAAAGTGCCGATTGGTCCCTCCGTCCGTTTGTCGGGAGGTGTGACCTGGGGTGTGAACAATCACCTAAGGTGGGAGTGCCCGCAGAGAGGGCTACCACAAGGGAGGAGCGCGCCATCGGAGACGCCGGTAATCATGGGGGATTCTTCCGCAATGGTTTGCTCACCTTCCACTATGTCCGCTCACAAACGTGAGTTCACTGAGTCTTAGCCACAGACATTTCTTCCACCGTTGCCACAGTTCCTTGTTGTTTCTCGGTCTGACGAAGGTCACGACTTCTCCACGGTCAACCCTTTCATTATTCAGAAAGGTGTCGACGCAATTGCAGGTCCTGTAAAGTCTTGTTCCAGATTACGGAATGGCACCTTGTTGTTAGAAACAGTCAGTGCCCTCCAGGCACAAAAATTGCTGTGTACTTCACTGCTCCACACCTTCCCTGTCCGGGTTGAAGCGCACCGCACTTTATCCCTTGATGGATTGTCTGACGAAGAAATTCAGCACTACCTTTCTGAGCATAGCGTAACGGCTGTACATAAGAGTTATGAAAAGGGTTGACACGAACACCATTCCAACCCGCACTGTCTTCTTGACATTTGACAAAGTTCAACTCCCATCGAAAATCAAAGCAGGCTATGAGATAATTTCCGTTCGCCCTTACGTTCCAAACCCTAAGCGTTGCTATCGGTTTCAGCGGTTCAATCACACCAGCCAGTCCTGTTCCAATACGGCCAAATGTGTTACGTGTGGCAAGGATGCCCATGAGGGTGCTTGTCCACCTCCATCCCCTCGCTGCATCAACTGTATGGGTGAACACGCTGCTTCCTCTCGAGATTGCCCCATTTTTAAAGAAGAAAAGCTCATCCAGGAAATCAGAGTGAAGGAAAAGGTGTCGACCTTTGCTGCTCGAAAATTATTCGCCAGTCGACAGCCCGCCATGCCTCAGACAGGAAAATACAGCACTGTCCTTGCTTCTCCTCGGCCAACAAAGGAGGCGGCCACGCCGACTTGCGACCTCACCTTAAGTAACACCGTCGTCAGAACGGCCAGCGCAAAGATCGCCCGTTCAACCTCACCACTTTCGCCTGCCCACTCTATGGCTCAGCCGTCATCGGGTTCTGCTAAATCTCGAGCCCACAAATCAGACCCCAAGACTTCGAAAAAAGAGCATACTCGTGAAGATTTTTTATGTACCCCAACTTCACAACCATCGGTTCCTGCTTCATCTAAACATCATATTTCCAAGAAGGGTGATAAGAAACCCAGTTCATCTCCTTCTTCGCCAAGGCGTGTCCCATCTACAGCACCACCTGGCGGTAATCGCCCTCGGCCGTCTTCTGTGTCGCCGAGGCGCACTGCTGGCACCCGATCAACCGGCCGATCGCTGGTGGCAGGAGATGCTCCTGAACAACCTATGGATCAGGATCTTCTGCCTTCGGCTGAATGCCGTTCCACGCTGTCGGTCGCAAGCTCCGAGCAGTCGTTGAGTTGACGGCAACCTTCGTCACATTCCTCCATTTTCTGTTTACTCTATGTCCATTATCCACTGGAATATCCACAGCATTCGAGCCAATCTGGATGAATTGTCGACCCTCTTACGATCCTACACGCCGGTCACCTTCTGTCTTCAAGAAACAAAGCTGCGTCCCCATGACCGCTTTGTTCTCCCACATTTTCAGTCTGTCCCATTTGATCTCCCCTCTGTTGAAGGCACTCCAGCCCATGGAGGACTCATGATTCTTCTCCATGATACTCTCCATTATCACCCAATCCCCTTAAACACTTCCTTCCAAGCTGTTGCTGTTCGTCTTTCCCTTTCTGAATATACCTTTTCTCTTTATACTGTATACATTCCATCGTCCACACCAATGGCACGAGCTGATCTCCTTCATCTTCTTGGTCAGCTTCCACCCCCCCCCCCCTATTTGCTGGTTGGGGACTTCAATGCCCACCACCCGCTTTGGGCATCTCCACATCCTTGTCCATGTGGTTCACTATTGCTATACGTCTTCCACCAAGCGGATCTAGTTTGCCTCAACACTGGGGTCCCTACATTTTTGTCTGCCTCCAAGACAAATTTCTCTCATTTGGACCTTTCGGTCGGTACTGTTCCGCTAGCTCGGCGCTTCGAATGGTTCGCCCTTGATGATACACACTCGAGTGACCACTTTCCATGTGTCCTTAGAATGCAGCCTCAACTGTCATATATGCGCCCGCGACGCTGGAAGTTTGCCCAAGCCGATTGGACACTTTTTTTCGTCTCTAGCGACATTCGATGACCATCACTTTCCTAGCGTCGACGATGAGGTCACACATATTACCGACGTTATTCTTACAGCTGCGGAACGTTCAATACCACGCAACTCCGAATTGCCCCGGCGCCCCCCAGTTCCTTGGTGGAACGAGACATGCCGTGATGCAATACATGAGCGGCGACGTGCTCTTCGCGTTTTTCGCCACCATCCTACTTTGGCCAACTGTATCCGCTATAAGCAGTTCCGTGCACGATGCCGTCGCATCATCCGCGATAGCAAGAAGGCAAGCTGGAAATTCTTTACTAGCTCATTTAACAACTTCACTCCCTCCTCGGAAGTTTGGAGTCGAATTCGACGGTTATCTGGCGCGCCTAGTTTCTCCCCGGTCTCTGGGCTCACTGTCGCGTGTGATACGTTAGTGGACCCCGTCGCAATTTCTAACTCCTTGGGTAAACACTTTGCTGAGATTTCGAGCTCTTCAAATTACCCGCCTGCGTTCCTCCCGAAGAAACGTGCAGCGGAAGTGCAGCCTCTTGCTTGCTTCTCTCAAAATCGCGAAATAATACTGTTTTCTCCATGCGGTAACTCCAACATGCACTCTCTTCTTCTCGCTCCTCCGCCCCAGGACCGGATGGTATCCACATCCTAATGTTGCTGCATTTATCAACCCATAGTCTGCGTCACCTCCTTCGCATTTATAATCGAATTTGGACTGACAGTACTTTTCCCAGACGATGGCGGGAAGCTATCGTCGTTCCTGTTCCGAAACCTGGAAAGGACAAACATCTCCCCTCTAGCTATCGCCCCATTTCTCTCACGAGTAGTGTATGTAAGGTTTTGGTGGGTATGGTGAATTGCCGTTTAGCTTGGTGGCTGGAGTCCCGCAGTCTTTTAACACCTGCCCATTGCGGTTTCCGAAAGCATCGTTCTGCAGTTCACCATCTTGTTGCTCTCTCCACTTATATCATGAACAATTTTCTCCGGAAACGCCAAACAGTAGCAATATTTTTTGATCTGGAGAGAGCATACGATACCTGTTGGAGGACAGGCATCCTCCGCACACTGTTCTCTTGGGGCTTTCGAGGTCGGCTGCCACTATTTCTTCGCGAATTTATGGCAGAGCGCACATTTAGAGTGCACGGTGAACACTACTCTGTCCCGAACTTTCTCCCAAGAAAACGGGGTACCCCGGGGCTCCGTGCTAAGTGTTGTACTGTTTGCCATTGCCATAAATCCTATTATGGACTGTCTCCTTCCCGATGTCTCGGGCTCCCTCTTTGTGGACGATTTTGCGATCTACTACAGCTCTCAACGTACCAGCCTTCTTGAACGACGTCTTCAAGGATGTCTCGATCGCCTCCACTCATGGAGCATCGAAACAGGATTCCATTTTTCTCCCAGTAAGACCGTTTGTGTCAATTTTTGGCGTCGTACGGAGTTTCTTCCACCCTCCTTACATCTAGGACCTGTCAACCTTCCGCTTTCGGACGTCGCTAAATTCTTGGGTCTTATGTTTGACAGAAAACTGTGCTGGTCCTCCCACGTTTCCTATCTTTCGGCTCGCTGTCTGTGATCCCTCAACACCCTCCGTGTCCTGAATGGTACCTCCTGGGGAACGGACCGAGTGCTCCTTCTCCGCCTCTATCGCGCCATAGTGCGCTCGAAATTGGACTATGGAACCATAGTTTACTGCTCTGCTCGGCCGTCTATTCTTCGTCGTCTCGACTCTATCCACCACCGTGGATTACGTTTAGTGTCTGGAGCTTTTTACACCAGCCCTGTGGAAAGCCTTTATGCTGAGACTGCTGAACCTCCGCTGTCCAATCGGCGAGCAGTCCTTCTGAGTCGATATGCTAGCCATCTGTCTTCCATGCCTGCTAATCCAGCCCGTGACATTTTTTTCGACGCCTCCTTTGATGTAGGGTATGCAGGCCGCCCCTTCTCCCTACTACCACTGGGAGTCCGCTTCCATCAACTGCTCCATTCTCGTTCCTTTCGCTTTCCTAAAACCTTCTTGACAACTTGGGGTACAGCACCGCCTTGGCTCCGTCCCCGGATCTGCCTGCTCCGTGACCTTTGTCAATTTCCCAAGGATGGTACCCCTTCACTTGTTTATCGTCGGGCATTTGCTGCTCTCTGTGCACAAATGAAGGAAGCCACATTTATTTACACTGATGGCTCGAAAACATCGTTAGGTGTAGGGAGTGCCTATATTGTTGGCGACACCCCAAATCAAATTCGGCTTCCCGGCCAGTGTTCGGTTTATACTGCGGAGCTTTAAGCTGTTCTCCAGGCTGTCCACTACATCCGCCGCCATCAGCGGATACAGTATGTTATCTGCTCAGATTCTCTCAGCTCTCTCCTCAGTCTCCATGCTCTTTACCCTGTCCACCCTCTGGTCCACCGGATTCAGGACTGTCTGCGCTTGCTCCACCTGGGGGGCGTCTCGGTGGCGTTCCTCTGGCTCCTGGGACACGTTGGTATCTGTGGAAATGAGGCGGCCGATATAGTGGCCAAGGCTGCAGTATCTCTTCTTCGGCCAGCTTTTCAGTCGATTCCCTTTACCGATAAACGGAGCGTTTTATGTCGTCGACTTCTTCTTTTATGGCACGCACATTGGTCGACACTTCCCCATAATAAATTGCGGGACGTGAAAGTTCTTCCTTGTGCTTGGACCTCTTCCTCCAGAACGCGTCGTCTGGAGGAGGTAATTTTAACTAGACTCCGGATAGGGCACTGTCTTTTTAGCCATCGACATCTTTTAAGCGGCGATCCTCCCCCACTCTGTCCCCACTGCTCTCAGCTGTGGACGGTAAGACAGACACCTTTTAATTGAGTGCCCCTATTTTACTCCGTTACGCGCCCGTCTACAGCTGTCGCCTGATATATCGTCAATTTTAGCAGATGACACGCGCTCGGCCGATCGCGTTCTCGAGTTTATTAGTGCCAGTGAAATGACGTCAGTCATTTGAAGCTTTTTTTGGGGACCACCAACCCCTTTCTGTAGCGGATTTTTAAGCCTTCCTTCTGCTTTTAGTTTCTCCAATTTTTTGAGTTTCGTTTCCGTTTCTGCTGGTTTCCATTTTCGGTTTTTATTGTTTCCTGAGTCACGGACCGGGCGCTAATGACCATAGCAGTTTTGCGCCCTAAAACCAAAACAAACATACACCTTCCTCTGTCGTGTGTGGGCCAACCTATAATGACTCTCTGGAACCAAGATCTATTCCCCAATTTCCCGCCTGACTGTCGCAGACGATGGTATTGAGGACCCTATTGCTATCTCCAACACCTTGGGCCGCTATTTTGCGGAAGTTGCGAGCTCTTCCCACTATCATCCAGCCTTCCTCCATCGAAAACATGAGGAGGCGCCTCAGGCGATACCTTTCTCTCCTCCAAATCGTGAGTGCTACAATGCCACCATTCATATTAGGGAGCTAGATCATGCTCTCAGCTCATCCTGATCCTCTGCCCAGGGTCACATGCCATCCATGTTCAGATGTTGCAGCACCTTTCTCTTGTGGACAAGCACTTTCTGCTTAACACGTACAACCAAATCTGGGTAGAGGGCACATTTCATGGATGCTGGCATGAAGCCACCATCATACCTGTACCTATGCCCAAGCCTGGTAAGCACAAAAACCCTCCACTATCTACCAACCCATCTCTTACCAGCTGCGTTTGCAATGTGATGGAACATACAATTCATGCACAGCTGGTGTGGTGGCTCGAGTCTCGCCATTTACTAACTAATGCACAGTGTGGATTTCGGGCACAGCATTCTGCAGTTGACCATCTTGTTACTCTGTCCACCCATGTCATGAATGGTTTTCTGCAGCAATCCCAGACTGTGGCCATGTGTTTCGATTTGGGGAAGGCCTAAGACACACCCGCTGGAGAACTGGTATCCTCTGTACTCTTTACACGTGGTGCTTCTGTTTGTGCCTGCCCTGTTTTCTTTGGGCATTTTTCCAAGACTGAGTTTTCAAGGTGCATTTGAGTTCTACCTTTTTGGACACCCTTATCCAGGAAAATGGTGTGCCTCAGGGACCCGTCCTGAGAGTTGTCCTGTTTGCTATTGCCATTAACCTTATCTCCCACCAGGCTATTTCAGCTCTCCTTTTTGTTGACGATTTTGCCATCTATAGCTTTTTTCCATGGACCGGTCTCACTGAGTAGGGTCTTCAGCGCTGTCTTGATCATCTTTACTCCTGGAGCATTGACAAAACCATTTGTATGAATTTCTGGCAGTGCAAATTGTTTTTCCCTCCATCTCTACCTCTTGGGCCTGTTGCCCTTCCGTTCGTTGAAACTACAAAATTTGTGGAGCTCATGCTCGATAGGGAACACTCTTGGTCCTCCCATGTGTCTTACCTGGCAGACCACTGTACACGGTCCCTCAGTCTCCTACATGTCCTCAATTTTCTTCCTAGGGTGCCGATCAAACCACCACCTCAGTTTGTACCGGTCCCTTGTCCATTCGAAACTTGACTATGGGTGCTTGGTTTATGTGTCTGCACACCCATCCCTCTTATGCCATCTCAAAACTATCCACCATAATGGCATCCATTTGGCCATGGGTGCTTTTTACACCAGCTCGGTTGAGTGTCCGTATGCTGAAGCTGCTGAACTACCACTGTCTGACTGTCGTGACTTTCTCCTCAGCAGGTATGCATGCCATTTGTCTGCCATGCCCGGCCACCCCTTTACGCCTCCTTCTTCAGAGATTCCTTTGATTGTCAGTATGGGGCTTGTCCCACTTCTCTGTTACCTCCTGGAGTCCACTCTCACCATTTGATACGATGGCTTAGCTTCACACTACCTGAAACTTTCCCAGTGGGTGTGATCCCTTCACCACCTTCTCTTCGCAAAGCGGCCAATGTTAACCTTGGCCTTCATTTGCTTTCTAAGGACACTACCCCAGCCTTGGTCTATTGCCTCCAAGTCACGACCTGCACATGGAACTTCGCCACAGTACCTTCGTATACACTACAGCTCTCAGACTGACCACGGGGTTGCGTGTGCCTTCCTCATTGGCACCTGTGTTTTTTGATATCCTCAGTATTTACAGCTGAGCATTTGTCTTGTATCAGGCCAGAAAGTACATCCGGTAACACGGCGTTTCCAATTGTGTCCTGTTCTCAGACTCACTCAGTGCCTTCCAAAGTCTATGTCCGCTGTACACTGCTCATCCCTTAGTGCAGCAGGTCAAGGAAAATTGTCAACTGCTCACTGTTGGTGGAGCCAGTGTGATGTTTCTGTGTGTCCCTGGTGATGTCAGTCTGCCAGGAAATGAGGCTGCTGACGCTACTGCCAAGGCTGCAGTCCTCGTACCTCAGCCCGCCTGTACCTACATTTCTTCCGATGATCTCTGCATTGCCGTCTGTCAGGAGGTGGTGTCCCTTTGGCACCGCCAATGCTCCTTCCTTCACGAGAATAAGCTTTGGCTTATTAAGCCTCTCCCAGTGCCTTGGACAAACTCCTCTTGGCTCTCCCGCTGAGTGGAAATTATTTTAACTTGGCTGCATACTGGGCACTGCCTTCTTAGCCATTGTCATTTGCTAAGTGGCACTACCACTGTCATCCATCATTAAACTCGTCTCTGTATTTGTGTTCTATAGTTTTGATTTTGGCGTGTTTGACCCCAGTTGTTTTTTGCGTCCAAAACAAAAAACAAAAAAACAAAAACAAAAAACCCATTGACTTTTTCCTCTGTATGTTTTATAAGTTCACAGGACTGTGAGTAGGACAGGTTCCCTCCATTCACAAATTTGCATTGGGTGGTAGTTTAACCTGGCAAGTGAGCATCCTACCGCACGACCTGTCAAAAGAAACTGACCTCGCTTTAACATATTAAAGGCAGTCAGAAAATTTAACTGGAGCACTTCAATCTTGGTGTTCCATTTTTACTGTTTCTTCTGGGTTCTTGTACGTAGTTTATCCGTATGGTAGCTGTATGGAATGTTGTGATCAATGAGGAGCTTTGCGTGGAGAAACTTGAGTGTGAGTGTGTCCATGTTGGTGAAGTGTGATGTGTCGTTCTGGGAATGAAGTGGCCCACTTCTCTCCTCTCTGGTGGTTGATGAAATATGTTTGCAAGTTAAGGCAGTTTGCAAGGGGGAAACACCACACTTACGGGAGGTGTTTCATGGTCTGTGCAGATCAGAGTGGTACCAATCCCATGCTGTCGGTGAGGCAGGTCACTAAAGGGCGCTTCTACCCACTCTGTGGAGTCATCTTCTCTGTGATGCTCTGGGTGAAGGGCACAGAGAAAATGTGACATCCGTGACATTGAAGAAATGCTCACCAGAAAATGAATGGTGTCGAAATACATTTTTGTACAAATACGGACTCAGATAGACCATTCACTCTCCTCCAACTGGATTACATGTATATGTAGTCGATCGTTCATCACCTAGAATTTGTGTTACAGGCAATACATAGTTTTAACATTATCTCAGTGTGCTATTCCAGTGGATACAATGAATATCAGAAATATCTTTCAGCACCTTTTGATCAAAAGGAAGAGTAGTCAACTAAGAAGAACTGAGCCACAGTTAAAGGGGTGGAAATTAGCAGAACCCTTTCAGCACAAGAAATATGGTAACTGATAAACATATTGCAAGTTGTTCGAAGAATTAACCTACAAAAATGCTGCAAATAGAGTAATGAATCGAATGTCACCAAGAAACATTTCACATACATGCATTAGTGTGTGCATGTGAAGGAGACTATCTAACTTGATTAATAACTATTTTCTTATTACCAACATAAAGGCTCCCCTGTGCGACAAAGAAGTTGTTGCAGTACCTCAAGATGTGTAAAATTCTCTGTATAATAGTCTACTTTTCCAACTAATTCCCTAATGATTCACTATTAAAATATTAAATGATCCAGTAAATCATAATAATAGCTACATAGAAAGAAAATTTTAGTAGGTAGGAAGAAAGTAAGACAGAAGTAATAAAATAAAAACAAGAGAAACATCTATTACATCACTTCTTATGTAAATTTTCCAAGGGAAATTCTGTTTGTGGCTACCTGGGTACATCGTTGACTTTTGCCTGCACTGAGTGGAAAAAATGCCTACACTTGGGTAATTTGTAATTAATAGTCCAGTTGTTAAGTAACTGTGCAGAAACATAGTTGTCACTTTTATTATTAACAATAACTGAAGCATTTATATTAAAACTGATTTAAAGTTGTGTTTACAGACACAACACTTCACTGGTCACATAGCCTCCCTTCGTGACCTTCAGCACCCCTGCCATCCTTTCATACCACCTCATCACTTGTCTATTGTCTTCCACTTCACTCCTCCTTCTGTAGTCCTTACTTACAGTTGTATTTCTATATGCAGTAGCTTTTCTGAACTCATTTATTTCATTTAATTGTCCATGAAAGAGAATGTGAGGATGCAGTGTGGGCCCCTGCAGGACTAAAGCAGCATGTGGGCACAGCTGGAAGCTGCAGCTACAGATGACAACAGCAGTGAGGACACAAATGGCAACATCATTGACACAATGCTGTACCTGGATATCAAGGAATGGCAGCATTCCTGCCAGACACTCTCCACAAGTTTCACATATCATTTCACTCTTACAATTTAGACAGTTCATGACCTCCTCAATACACCGGTAATCTGCCTAGTCTGCTGTCAATTCTGACTGTTGGTAGCCTCGTGTAAGGAGGAGAAAAGCGTACCATCACTTTTCCGACTTTGATAAAGGTCGGATTGTAGCCTATCGCGATTTCGATTTATCGTATGACGACATTGCTGCTCGCGTTGGTTGAGATCCAATGACTGTTAGCAGAATATGGAATCAGTAGGTTCAGGAGGGTAATACGGAACGCTGTGCTGGATCCCAGCGGCCTCGTATCACTATCAGTCGAGATGACAGGAATCTTATCCGCATGGCTGTAACGGATCGTGCAGCCACGTCTCGATGCCTGAGTCAACAGATGGGGACGTTTGCAAGACAACAACCATCTGCACGAACAGTTCAACGACGTTTGCAGCAGCATGGACTATCAGCTCGGAGACTGTGGCTGCGGTTACCCCCTTGACGCTGCATCACACACAGGAGCGCCTGCGGTGGTGTACTCAACGACGAACCTGGGTGCACGAATGGCGAACGTCATTTTTTCGGATGAATCCAGGTTTTGTTTACAGCATCATGATGGTCGCATTCGTTTTGGCGACATCGCGGTGAACGCACACTGGAAGCGTGTATTCATCATCGCCATACTGGCGTATCACCCGGCGTGGTGGTATGGGGTGCCATTGGTTACACGTTTCGGTCACCTCTTGTTCGCACTGACGGCACTTTGGACAAGTGGACGTAACATTTCAAATGTGTTACGGCCCATGGCTCTACCCTTCATTCGATCCATGCGAAACCCTACATTTGAGCAGGATAATGCACGACCGCATGTTGCATGTCCTGTACGGGCCTTTCTGGATACACAAAATGTTCGACTTCTGCCCTGGCCAGCACATTCTCTAGATCTCTCACCAATTGAAAACGTCTGGTCAATGGTGGCCGGGCAACTGGCTCGTCACAATACGCCAGTCACTACTCTTGATGAACTGTGGTATCGTGTTGAAGCTGCACGGGCAGCTGTACCTGTACACGCCATCCAAGCTCTGTTTGACTTAATGCCCAAGCGTATCAAGGCCGTTATTACGGCCAGAGGTGGTTGTTCTGGGTACTGATTTCTCAGGATCTACGCACCCAAATTGCGTGAAAATGTAATCACATGTCAGTTCTAGTATAATATATTTGTCCAATGAATACCCGTTTATCATCTGCATTTCTTCTTGGTGTAGCAATTTTAATGGGCAGTAGTGTATTTAGGCCGCCGCCATTGACCGCACGACCTCACTGACTCACATTCCAGTTGGGGTCTGTGAGTTCACATCATAGGTTACGACAATACACAGCGACCAGATTAGTGTAATAGGAAGATTACCGATATTGTATGCAAGAGGACCATTACTGATAAGCTTGTACCACAACTCATGGGCTCTATACTAGTTAACTATCAGCTATCAGTTGATGTAAATAACGAACCGTGTGCCCACATGTACATTTGTGTTGTAGAAAGAAGATACTGGCCGCCAATAACAACATCCTCTCCCTCGTTTTCTACGGGACAAGACTCTACACAGTGAAATTACATAAACTAAAAACTGAAATGCACATACCATTGTTACGCTGCTCGCTTATTTCCAAGTCCGTATCGATCTTAGTGCTGAGTTTTGACTCAGACGGCGCTTTGGCGTTAGGCGGTGGTTTTCGTGTGCGATCGCTGGCCGGAGCTTAGCTGGAGGTGTGTCTGGAGGAAAGAGGTGGCTGCCTTGGCGTGGAGACAGTTCGGCTCGGCTAGGGTTGTTTTGCGTCTGGACGCCGAGTGGGGCCCAATGGGAAGACCGGACCGTGATTTTACGGTTAATAGTGTGGACAGCGGCGTGGTGTGCCGTTTAACTTGATTCGCAAGGGAAGCAAAATCTCACCTGTTGTAGTTTGTCGAGCCTGAGTTTGAAATACCTTCTATGTGAGGCGGGATGTCATTTCGTCCTCCTGTCTCTCCGTCGCTGGGATTGCTATCCTCGTTTACCGTCCCATGGATGTATACCGATGGGGTACGCTGCTCTCCGTACTCTACTAGACGCTGGCGATGGAAGTGCGTCGTTCAGCGGCACATTAGCCTGGGTTCTTTGTCTGATCTTCAAGTGCAACGTCTTCGAGTGGCACTCTATAGAGTTTGCCTTGCGCAGTTAGATCGGAGTTTATTTTGTCTTGTGGTGCTTCCGCTATCCGTTAACGACGGTTGAGCTTGATTCGGCACTCCGTACGACGCTTGGCACCTCAGCAGGCGGGCCGGAGCCACCTTCGCGACTAAACGGAAGCCTTTGGACTGAGAGGTCTTGTGTTTTGCATATTGTTCATAAATTGTTGTTTTGGTATTAAGTTGGCTGAGGTTTCTTATAGATTTCCCGGGATTTGGTCTGTTGTCCGGCCCTGACTAGGTCTCGTTATTTTAGAAGTCGGTCCTTGTTTTGGATTCGTACGATTTTGGTTCACTGCCTGGTGGTTCTGGTAGTACGCCGGATCACTGTGGTTATTTTGCATTTTGTATGGGGCTGTGTGCTCGGAGCCGTGGAGTGCCATTTGTGTGAACTGCTTCACTGGGGAGTTCTGATCGGGCCTTTCTTGGTCCTCTGTTGTATGAAATCATTTTATTATTATTCTAAAGTAACATTATCACTTAAATGATTTAATTCTTGTTGCGTTAATTGCAACTTGGGTACTGAGAAATTTAGTAGTGTAATTACGGAAGATTTAATAGTGGCACATGCCCCTTTACCTATTTCGTAATCTGTTAATTATCGAAAGACCTTAAGCTCATAGTCATACTATATGATTTTCTTAAATTATTGTATTTTTATATGATATTGTTTTTTTTAATTTGCTGACCACTGGAGTACTGTTCCAAGTATTAAAATGTTTCGGACAGGTATTACTTGGGTGGAACGCGCGGAACCGCAACGGAGAGAGCAGTTGCGTGCCTTACGTGTCCGTTGTTGGCGCGGCCTGGTGTCCGTTGTTTGTTTTGGTGCACCTGAGTTAAGTATTGTGTTGCCTCCTCCCTTGCGGACCCGTCGTGTTCTTCTCATAAACATTTCCTTCAAGGCATTTTAGTTAATTTTATGCTAGTATTATTTCAATCTCTTACATTGGTAAAATTGTGCGGCCTTCATTATGCACACTGTTTGTCATAGCGTAGTTGATGTGCCATTGTAATTTCATAAACTCCATTGTGTGTGCCCTTCGTCATACATATTCTTTGTCATAATAGATTTGAGTATGGCAATTATAATGTCTCATACATCATGATGTGCGTGTGTAATGGTGCAATAAATGGATGATTGTTATTTCTGTTTTTGGCGCCCTTCATGCCTCCTTTCTTGTCCCTAACCTTGTACTTGTGTTGGTAAGCCACATCAACCATCTAGTTACAACGTAAAATACAGTGGAAGATACATTTATAGAAGATGTTGAAAGTGACCTCCTGTATATCAATACACAGCTGTGTACGTCTAAGTATATTCAGATGCACCTGGCGAAAAGTTCGGATATCGATATCGCCAACTTCACGGCTGACGCTTTCTTTCAACTCTAGTGTTGTGTGTGTGGATTTGTTTCATAGACCTTGCACTTCAAGTGTCCTCACAGGAACACATGTTGTTCGATTCGGCCACAAATGTTTGCTGACCGTTCGTTCCTCAGTGAAGTCATCGTGGACTCGTTCCAGGGATACCTCAGACGTGTGGCTGATTGCCCCGTCTTGCTGGAAGAAGCAATATCGGGCGGTCCAGTGATGGGCATTTCTTTTGCGCCGCAGCAAACGCCGATTTGTTCATCATGGAGTGTTTGCTGACACACAATTTTAGGGTTCTCCGTTGCCCGCTACCTCGCGTTCCGTAAATTCACACGACCAGAAAGATGAATGCATGCTCCATCACTCTTGATGTTATTCAGAAGCCATGTGCAGTAATCTACAGATTACTGTCTTCATCCATTAATTGCAGCACTTCCGACACACACTATGGCTTCAAATTAAGACTATTCAATATTCGCTGGGAATTCCTTCTAATTACGTACGCCTGTAGAGCCAATTTACGAGTAGACTTCTTTGCACTCTGAATAATTCAGGGAATGTCTGCAATAACTTCTGGAGCATGAACTGAAGGAATTGTTTGTCGTTTCATATTTTGCACAGATCCGTAGGTGCGCCACTTTGTATACAGACTCTGCATTGCTGCTAGTCTCTATCCTGATACTCGAGACCTAAATTTTCGCAAGTTTCCTTCATCGAACCTGTGTTCACATATTCTTCCACAATTGCAGTTCTTTGTCCTATCGAGAAAGTCATCTTGCACACCGCAAAGAGAAACGTCTAATTTCACTGATGAAACAAACTTAAATGCTGACAGAAGAATGCCAACAATTGATTATCGCATTAAAAAAATGGTTCAAATGACTCTGAGCACTATGGGACTTAACTGCTGAGGTCATCAGTCCCCTAGAACTTAGAACCACTTAAACCTAACTAAGGACAGCAAATACATCCATGCCCGATGAACGATTCGAATCTGCGACCGAAGCGGTCGCGCGGTTCCAGACTGTAGCGGCTAGAGCCGCGCGGCCACTCCAGCCGGCCGATTATCGCATAAAACTTTTGTGCATATTTGTAACTGTTTACTTTATTTCAGAAGTCGAAATTTTGCATTTGCATTCCAGGGGCAGACGAGCTACTTTAAATTACGCTGTCTTGTCGTCTAGCAACGTTACGAAAGTTAAGCTCCTATTACACGATGCAAGTAAGATGAACACCTGTGCAGCTACGCCCCAAGCGTATATGTTTGCAATGACAGACTGGTTGAGGTAGACAGATTATACAAGTGTAATCAGCACGAACACAATAGATGACAATAACCCACGGAACCTAGAGTGCCAGATACTCGCATATGCAAAACTTCTGGCTATATTTATTTTCATTAGTGACAGAAAAATCGCTTATTTGTTTATTGTAAATAAGTTATTAGTTATATTGTGATACACTAATCATAGTGTTTCGATTTATTTTGTATTTATAAGGAAAGTCAGTATCCAAATATATTGGCTCAAATGGTTCAAATGGCTCTGAGCACTATGGGACTCAACTGCTGAGGTCATTAGTCCCCTAGAACTTAGAACTAGTTAAACCTAACTAACCTAAGGACATCACACACATCCATGCCCGAGGCAGGATTCGAACCTGCGACCGTAGCGGTCTCGCGGTTCCAGACTGCAGCGCCAGAACCGCGCGGCCACTTCGGCCGGCTCCAAATATATTCCCTAACATGTTTACTTGTCTGTAAAGCTTATTTATTTTACTGCCGAACATTTTAGATAAGTATTTAGTATATATTATACATTAATATTTTTTATTCTGCCAACATACATCGCAGGGTAAAAAATATGTTCTCCATTTTTGATGATCACCCATCCTATGCAAACCCGGACTCGCATTCGGGAGGACAATGGTTCAAACCTGCCTCCGGCCAACCTGATTTAGGTTTTCCATGAGTTTCCTAAATGCTGGGATCGTTTCTTTGCCCCCCCCCCCCTCCATCTTTTCCTTCTCCCATGGGACCGATGACCTCGCTGTTTCGTCCCCTCCCCCAAATCAAAAAACCAACATCCTATTCTGTCCATACTGTAACACTGAGTACTTTACGCGCTGTACTTATCAACCTACTTGTCCACAGGTCGTGTTTTAGGGCTTAGCGATGCTGCCTCTGGATCACAGGGTCCTGGATTCGATTCCCGGCACGGTCGAGGACTTTCTCTGCTTGGGGACTGGGTGTCTGTGTTATCCATGTGTGGTGTGCGTACTGTAAGACCTTCAGTGCACGCACCATCAGATTATTTGACTTGTCGCTCTAATGAAGTAGGCGAGTGTCAGCAATGTCTCTCGTGGTCTTATCGTGGCGTGTTTATCTTCTGCCGTTAGGTCAGATGATAGAAATGCCACTTGCACGCTTAGAATAGCAGATTGACGATGACCAACTTTAAACAGAACTTGATTAATTTTCACACACATTTATTAAAATAATAACAAGCATAAAAATTACTTAACTTGGTTCTGGATGCTGTTTACAATTAATAATGTAAAGTTCCTTTGGTATTGGAACGTTAATCTTATTCTCACATGTATCTCTGATACTTGACAAAAGTGTCTATACGTTTATCTTCATGGCTATGTACAGGAATATGGTAATCTTATTAGGCGCAGACTGAAACTTGACTATAGACTGGTAAAGAAAATGTAGAGCTCGTACAGACTAATGCAGACTGGTACAGACTGGTGCAGACAAATGCAGACTGATTAATCGGAGGTCTGTACACTCGTTATAATACCTCGCGCATTCATGTATCACTGCGCGAGTGTGATCCGTGAGGAGAGAAGCTTCTACGCAAGCAGCAATCTCATTGGCTGCGTTACATATTAATACGCGGATCGGCGGAAGCAGAACTTGGTCCGTCTCTATGGCAGCGCCATCTCGTAGTGCGGAGACGGACGAGCGCTGCGCCTGCGCTGTTGTGCTTAGTGGCGCGCGCTCTAGTGGGAAAGTTATGTACGCGCTGACTACGCAGAACTATGTACACAACGCCGTGTCTGTGTTGTCCTCATCATTTCAGCATCCTTCGGGAAAATGGCGAGACTTTTCTGTGAAAAGATTGGGAATTTGTATGGGCGCTGATAGCCGAGTCGTTGAGCACCCCACAAACCACACATCATCATAGCGACCAACTAACAAAAAGTATTTTTTAGATCATCGTGACTGGAGGGTCCTCAAGAGGTACAGATAGGGAAGAGATGGGAATCTGTTGCATGAAAAAGAAGAAGAAAGGCTGAGATTGTTACATCCAGCCAAGCTATGATACTATGATGAAATGACTTAAGAAACCATCTTCAGGTGAATCTGCTCCAGAGGCCTCTGACGAATCTCTTTTCCAACTTTCTTTAGGTTCTGAAACAGAACCAGCTTCAGGGTTGAATGAATTCAATACGCTCTCTGATACAGCAACAGTGTTGGGCGAAACTGCCGTGATCCAAGATTCTGAGCCGAATAAAAGGTTAATAAGCTAAAAGTTTTCTGACTCTGAAAATAAAGGACAAACCTTACATATGACAGAGTCATATACAAAATTAGATCACGGGAAGTAGGTATTTCCAGTAATAGATTCGCAGTGTCATAATTTAATTCAAAAAGGTCTGCAACAAAATCTGATGGTAGTTACACCAAAAACGCAAATAAAAGACTTTTGCTAATTTTCATTTTACTCTAAAATAGAGTAACGGTAGAAAGCAACGTCACAGGTGGTTATCTTCCTCCATATCTCAAGATAAAAATTATTGCTTTCCATGTAGACTTTTTTTTTCACATTTGCTGACATAGACTTGAAAGATCTGAGTAGGATATGGCAAACACTTGAACAAAGCCAAGGACACCTGGAGAGCATCATTAAATTGATGGAATTCTGCAACGGAATCAAATACGGAAAAACAATAGAAAGGCAAACGAGAGATTGATTGGGGAATCACAAAAGTATTACTATAGCTTGTTTGAAAGATTGATTGATACTTAGCCTCACACAATCTGACATTTAAAGCCCACCGAGAATCCCTTAATCTGAATGGTAGCGGAAGCAGTAGAAATTTTATAGACTTATTAAAATCTTCATCCAAATACGACCTAACAATAAAAGAGCAGTTGCAACGCAGTAATGAGAAGCAACTTTGTCAACATTATCTGAGCCACGACATCCAAAATGCATTAATTACGATATATCCATTGTGGATGCCGAACTGCGACTGTGATTTAAACTGGCGTTTATCTGCGTATTTATATGCAACCAGCCGTTTTTTTACTATTTATTCAAACGTGAACATGTTTTCGAGCCACTGCAGGCTCATCACCAGATTGAGGTGTTACAGAAACATTATCATGTGGTGCCAAGTGTAGCTAGATACACTGCTGGTGTTGCTGGCGGAAATAACTGAAATTTAGAGATCGGTGACGAAACACCTGCTGACCTCGGGGAAGATCAGTTTGGATTCCGTAGAAATGTTGGAACACGTGAGGCAATACTGACCCTACGACTTATCTTAGAAGAAAGAATAAGGAAAGGCAAACCTACGTTTCTAGCATTTGTAGACTAAGAGAAAGCTTTTGACAATGTTGACTGGAATACTCTCTTTCAAATTCTGAAGGTGGCAGGGGTAAAATACAGGGAGCGAAAGGCTATTTACAATTTGTACAGAAACCAGATGGCAGTTATAAGAGTCGAGGGGCATGAAATAGAAGCAGCGGTTGGGAAGGGAGTGAGAGAGGGTTGTAGCCTCTCCCCAATGTTATTCAATCTGTAAATTGAGCAAGCAGTAAAGGAAACAAAAGAAAAGTTCGGAGTAGGTATTAAAATCCATGGAGAAGAAGTAAAAACTTTAAGGTTTGCCGATGACATTGTAATTCTGTCAGAGACAGCAAAGGACTTGGAAGAGCAATTGAACGGAATGGACAGTGTGTTGAAAGGAAGGTATAAGATGAAAATCAAGAAAAGCAAATCGAGGATAATGGAATGTAGTCGAATTAAATCGGGTGATGCTGAGGGAATTAGATTAGGAAATGAGACACTTAAAGTAGTAAAGGAGTTTTGCTATTTGGAGAGAAAAATAACTGATGATGGTCGAAGTAGAGAGGATATAAAATGTAGACTGGCAATGGCAAGGAAAGCGTTCCTGAAGAAGAGAAATTTGTTAGCATCGAGTATAGATTTAAGTGTCAGGAAGTCGTTTCTGAAAGTATTTGTATGGAATGTAGCCATGTATGGAAGTGAAACATGGACGATAAATAGTTTAGACAAGAAGAGGATAGAAGCTTTCGAAATGTGGTGCTACAGAAGAATGCTAACGATTAGATGGGTAGATCACATAAATAGTGAGGAGGTATTGAATAGAATTGGGGAGAAGAGGAGTTTGTGGCACAACTTGACTAGAAGAAGGGATCGGTTGGTAGAACATGTTCTGAGGCATCAAGGGATCACGAATTTAGCATTGGAGGGCAGCGTGGAGGGTAAAAATCGTAGAGGGAAACCAAGAGATGAATTCACTAAGCAGATTCAGATTGATGTAGGCTGCAGTAGGTACTGGGAGATGAAGAAGCTTGCACAGGATAGAGTAGCATGGAGAGCTGCATCAAACCAGTCTCAGGACTGAAGATCACAACAAAAACAACGTCGAAACATTTACGAATCCGAAATTTTTTATGTTTTAGGTACTTACAGTGCACTGCCTTGTGGTAATTACGTTTATATCCAAATCCGTTATTAACGAAATTATGAACAGAGCCAAATAAGCAAAATATTATGCCTTCATGGCCGATTGTGCCAAGAATGAGAGCCGTGTGGAACATATGTCAATAATATTAAGATTTTGCAATTCCTCAACTAGAGAGGTAGAGGAACATTTCGTTGGGTTTACTGCCATCGCAGAGACAATGGGAGAGTATTTAACAAATGCCATTGTACAGGAACTAGAAATTAATGGTCTAGATACAGTATGCAAAACTGCCGGGGACGGGGATATGATAACGTTGCCATTGTGGATGGCATTAATCAACGTGTCAGAACAAGAATACTCAATATTAATCCAAGAGTAATTATCACGCTGTGTGGAAGCCATTGTTGGAATTTGCTTTTTGATACATGCTGCTAGCGCTTCAACGGCCAGAACATTTTTCGGCTTCGTCAATCAAGTTCACGTGCTCTCTACAAAGTCAAGCAAGCGTTGGGATCTTATAAAAACTAATTTAAAATCACATTATAGCCTCAGTTTGAAAACACGATGGAAAAGTAGAATCGGAGCAGTAAAAGCGATGGTTCTTTCAATTTGATGATGTCACTGAAACCGCGAATGACCTGAAAAATAAAACCAGTGATTCCGGAACTCTCAGCGACTGTGAAGCAAGCAGTCTTGAACGAAGTAATATTTTGAGTTTATTACTGTAATACACATGTAATACGAGATTTTACTGCGTTTGAGCAACATAAGTAAACTGTGACATTCTATTCAGGTGAAGCTGAAAGTCGCTATTGATAACTTACCGTTCATTTCGTGACCGAATTAAAGAATTTCGTAACACAGGATTTGAAACAAACGTTGCAGAAGCTCGATTACTCGAAGAAATAAGTAGTTCCGAGATTGAGTCTCGGTTTGAAAAAGTTGCACAGAAAAAACGAACGTTCGGTTGTGAACAAACTGATGAACCTATACATCTGTTGAAATACAATACCGAGTTAACTTTCTTAACTCAATGATAGGTGATATAATAGTCAACACAGAATGTGTTTTTACGATATCAAATATTTGAAGTCTTCATCCAAGGAAGAACTTCTGAACCATTGTATTAATTAGGTACAATACTTCGCGAAAATAGCGACATTCAGCGTTTGAATTCTATGACGAACTCCACCTTTTATAATCGAATCCACTGGACCTAGTCAAAAGCGCAAAACAATCTGCTCTATACGTTTAGAAAATAATTTGGAAGAAGTATGTCCAGATGTTTTCATGAGTCAGAATCGTGCTCACAGTTCCGGTCAGTGCAGATCCAGCCGAGAAAAGCTTCTCAAAGTTAAAATTCATTACGGCATGGTTGAGAAGCCATATCTGCGCTGTCAGTACTATCAATAGAAGCGGAATTAGTGCCTGGTATCATCTTTAAAAAAATCAGTAAAACGTAAAGTTCACCTATTTTAATTTGTGCTTGCTTATTGTAATTTTTGTCATTGAAATAGTACCTGTATAATATACTAACAAAATTTGTGTATAACTATTTTTAGTGTGTAATTCAGCTCATTCTGACTGGAAAATGAAAGAGGCCTCGTAGAGTTGATTTGTCGCCGACATCCAGTTTTCGCCTTGCGCCGGCAATACAGATGTTTTTCCCTACGGCGTGGTTGGCAACACTGAGAGACCGACATATTGTAGTGCATCCATCTGATTGTGCAAAATAATAGCGATAATCAAACAGGACAAAGAATTTTTCCTCGTTATTTATAGAGTTAAAAACATGTCAGTCAACATACGAAGTAGTCGACTTGCAACCATGGACAACGAATGACTACAGGATAACTACATGGACCAAAAATAAGTTCCACATCACAGTCTAACACAACATTCACGACAGTTTGTTTATTTTTTGTTATCCACTGCGATTGCAGCGCTCCAAGCGGCCAGGAAGTTATACTGTTGAGTTCGGCGACATCTTAAGAAAGCGAAAGCGAATTGTAATTGCTTACATTGG
Organism: Schistocerca nitens; assembly: GCF_023898315.1. Taxonomy (NCBI): domain Eukaryota; kingdom Metazoa; phylum Arthropoda; class Insecta; order Orthoptera; family Acrididae; genus Schistocerca; species Schistocerca nitens. The sequence goes on along the minus strand of NC_064614.1, from coordinate 1,284,169,131 downwards.
TCTGCAAAGTGGTTTTACAAACAGGAGCGTATGTAGCGCAATAAACTGCAGCAACAACAAGCAGGAGACACCATATCTGTCTTTTTTCAGGTTTCCTAATGACCCTTGCAGATGTGGAACGCTGCATTACAGAACAGTTTATTTACGATTTTCTTGTAACCTAAGGATACTTATTGGGGAATGTCGTGTTCTATAAGAAGAGAAAAATTGCGAGTAAACGGCAGAAGACTTGACCTTTTGCAGAAAGGCGTCGTATATATACTCAAAAACTTGAAGTCTTCTTCGCTACACTTCCAGTCAACTCAGTGAATATGGAACGAAGGTAACGTGTATGGAATGAAATATCCTACATTATTTAACGTAGCATGTAAGCAGCCACAACAGTAGCTGAAGGAAAAACAACACAGACGAGAAAATAAGAACAAAGCAATAAAACTGTTTCCCTATACAGAGGAAACCAATTCCGCAGTTGTTGCTGCATTTGAGCCGCAAACAGCAAGAAACTTCAACACATTCGCTTTTGAATCAAAAGTAATTACGCTTACAAAATATTTATGTACTAGAAAGTCGAGTAAACTGCGAAACATTAGGCTTCCTGCAAAGTTGTTACGTGTTAGGGAGTGTGCCTGTCATAATAAGAACTGACAACAAAAGAAGTGCAAGAAATATGTATTTATACTTTCTTGCTTTCAGCGGAATGCTCTCCAAATATACACATACTCGAAAGTATTTCATCATCATTAAGTTGTAGCTTATGTCACTGAATTGAGGAGATTCGACTGTTTTCACATGTATTTCATGATCATTCATGTCTCTTGATAATTTAATAATGCAAAAAATTAGTAACTATTCCGCTAATTAACTATAAAAGTGATTAAAAATGAACTTTAATTTTACGGCTTATAGCGTCCCCAGTGAAATAATACGAAACAGTATTTATAAAGAAGAGACATTTAAAAATTGAACAATATACATTATTATCATGTATCCGTATTATAATAATTTCTCTGTGTAAGTTTCGAGGGCAAAGAAATATAACAAAATGATCTAAAGAGACGACAAGATACGCTATTTTGTTAAATTTTTAGTCGTCTTCACTTCTTCTCTTGTCTTGATTGCGTGTAGACGGACATCTTGCGAGTGCTGGCAATGTAAGCGTATTTGTACTAATTATGCAGATAATATATTGATTTAATATTATTGTTCACTTTTAATTTGTAAGAGGTGATCCCGATTTCATGTCCGCCTTCCTTGAATTAACCTGCATTCGAGTAATTTACAGTGCAACAATCGCAGCGAACGACGCCATTACGTGGCGATATTAACTTATAAAAAATTAGCGGAAGCGGAAAACTCGCCCGCTAGTAACATAATATACATTTTTCTCCACAGCCGACCGACGTTGCAGAAAATACGTAGCTTTAAGGTTCTTATTTTCAGTACAACAGCCGAGAGCCAGAGCCAGGACTCCGACTACAATGCAATGCAAATACTCTCTCATGTGTGTGGGCCGTGTGATATTATTGGATTTCAGACATTTTGCATATGATAAAAGGACAGCCATCGAGCTGTAGTTTGTAATGATACTAAGCATGACAACGCGAAAGTAAAGAAACGAAATCTGTTTATAACGTGCGCCTATACCAAGACGCGCGGCCAGAGTTTTAAAAAAAAAAAAAAAAAAAAAAAAAAAAAAAAAAAAAAAAAAAAGCTCCGTCTGTAGGCCCCAAGGGGCCCTTCCGGGACCGTCCGGCCGCCGTGTCATCCCCCGAGGAGGATGCGGATAAGGAGGGGCGTGTGGTCAGCACACCGCACTCCCGACCGTTAGGACGGTATTCTTTGACCGAAGCCGCTACTAATCGGTCGAGTAGCTCCTCAATTGGCATCACGAGGCTGAGTGCACCCCGAAAACTGGCAACAGCACATGGCGGCGGGATGGTGACCCATCCAAGCGCCGGCCACGCCCGACAGCGCTTAACTTCGGTGATCTCACGGGAACCGGTGTAGCCACTGCGGCAAGGCCGTTGCCCCAGAGTTTAAAAGGTACTTTTAAACACTATGACTCGCTGGGCGCAGATATTTAAAATCATTGCCGCAGCGCTTGATAGCAAGGAGCTGCGAAAAAGAAGAAAGAACAATTTATCATTTGTTAGGAAAATTCTAGAGTCTTTATAGTTAGTTGTACTTCTGGTCGCCGATATGTTAACATGTACTTCATTACCTTTGATGTTTGGTCGCCGACTTGTTAAGACGTGTTGCGTAGCACCGCTACAAGTTATATTTCATTTAGTGTGAAAAACCACGTTATCACCAAAAAAACGCTTCTGTAAACGTTGTGACGATAAAAAATACTTACGCGCACGCCAGGACATTTAATTTTTACAAAATATTACACATACAAAAGCAGCGATTGTTGGACTGCTCCATGCATGAGAAAAACATAAAAATGTAAGTTTTGTATTCATTGTAAATTCGTTAATGTTTATAGCTTCTTTAGGCCTCCACGGGGAAGCTGCGGAACCAATGGGGGGCAACTTCATTAAAAGACATATCAACGCAATTAGATACGAAGACGACAGAGACTTACAGGACGAACTATTAGACGAAAAGAACACCTACGAAAACAACGACCTTTGGGAAAACCAAGTACAAGCGTCAACTCTGATTCACATTTATGATATACCAATCATTGCCGCGCAGTCCGGAACCGTGCGACTGCTACGGTCGCAGGTTCGAATCCTGCCTCGGGCATGGATGTGTGTGATGTCCTTAGGTTAGTTAGGTTTAAGTAGTTTTAAGTTCTAGGGGACTAATGACCACAGCAGTTGAGTCCCATAGTGCTCAGAGCCATTTGAACCATTTGAACCAATCATTGCCATCATCGACACAGGTGCAAATATTAATGCTATGTCTATGTGTGTATATAAAAAGGTGTGCTCTGTAACAAAAATTCCTTCACTTCCTGTACAAGGATGTACTGTATCCGGAGCAGTAGGCTCCCTAGTACAGAAGGTTAGCTTGCAAGTAGAAGCAACAATACCATTTAAATCTGACTGTATACAGTGCACATTTTAAGTAGTAAAGAACCTGTCAGTGCCATTCTTGTTAGGAATGGACTTTCTACGAAGAAATCGTGCCATCATTGATTTAGCTGAAGGTAAGTGCACGTTAAGACTAGATGATAGGACACTGGTCATACATCTAATGAGAACCAAAGTCAGGATAACCAACCTGGAACGTAAAGTGAAAATACGTAGACTTTCTGACAGGCAACATTACCACCGTGCGGTTGACGAGTTCAGTGACGTCAACAATGACCCTGACTTATTACCAACTGCCGACGAGTTACGCATAAAAATTGTGGAAACAGACGGACTCGTCGACAGACAGAAGTATGATCTACATGACCTATTATCAACATTTGTGAACATTTTTTCCAGAAAACCAGGTATCATGGCAGACTATGAATTTAACATGAGAGTGAAACCCCATGATACTTTTTGCAAAACAACCTATTCAGTTCCGCAGTCCCGTAAAGAAGCCGTCAAACAAGTGGAAAATCGTAGAACCGTCCGACTCTCCCTACAGTAGCCCGTTGTTACCTGTTTTCAAACACGATGGAAGCGTCAGACTTGTCTTGGACGCAAGGAATATTAATAAAATCATCATTCCAGTATGCACAAGACCAGAACTACTGGAGGAACAACTACAAAAATTCCATAGTGTGAGGTTCTTATCCTCAATAGACCTCCGAAGTAGCTATTGGCAGGTGAAACTATCGTCATCAACGAGGAAGTACACAGCCTTTATCTTTGCCGGCAGATCCTATCATTTTCGTGTACTACCTTTCGGTCTCAACATTAGTTCTGGTGTTTTCATTGCAGCACTTGATCATGTGCTAGGACCAGAGTTACTTGACCAAGTCACCGTCTATGTTGATGATTTACTGATAGCAACGGAAGAACATTTAACTCTCCTACAAAAGATCTTTCAAAGATTCACTGATTTTGGTGTTACCGCAAATTTACAAAAATCCAAATTCGCCAAGAAAGAAGTCAAGTTTTTAGGACATATAATTTCTCCGGAAGGAATCTCACCTGATCCCATCAAGTTAACAGCAATATAAAATTTCAAATGGTTCAAATGGCTCTGAGCACTATGGGACTCAACTGCTGAGGTCATAAGTCCCCTAGAACTTAGAACTACTTAAACCTAACTAACCTAAGGACAACACACACATCCATGCCCGAGGCAGGATTCGAACCTGCGACCGTAGCGGTCGCGCGGTTCCAGACGGTAGCGCCAGAACCGCTCGGCCACCAGCGGCCGGCTATAAAATTTCCCTGTGCCTTGCACTAAAAGGCAACTAAAAGGTTTCATTGGACTAGCTTCATTCTTCCGTCGCTTCATTCCGAATCAATCAATGAACAATCCCGCATTGTTAAATTTGCTCAAGAAAAACGTCCACTGGATGTGGACTTCTGAATGCCAAAAAGCCTTTGACAAGATCAAAGAAGCTCTTCTAAACATTTTAAGTCATCCAAACATGAGTTTAGATTTCTGCATTTCTTGCGATGCCTCGTTTCAAGGATTAGGTGCATGTTTATTTCAAATAGACAAAACTGATGGGCAGGAGGAAGTCAAAATAATCAGTTTTGCCAGTCGGGTCTTAACCGAATGTGAGAGATCATATTCGGTAACCGAATTAGAGGGATTAGCCGTTGTGTGGGCTTTTCGCCGCTGTAATTACTATATTTATGGTCACAAAATCAGAGTATACTCAGATCATCAAGCACTGAACTTCTTACTCTCTTGCAAACTGTATCATCCTCGGCTTACTCGATGGTGTTTATTTCTACAAGAGTATGATTTTGAAATTATTTACGTAAAGGGCAAGAATAACATTATTGCTGACGCATTGTCACGTATGCAGGAAGGATTGCCAGAGCCTAATTAATTAATAGAACAGATTTCTAATCACAAAATTCTTCTTATGAAAGATCCTCTACATCGGAGCTACTTTTTGCGTCTTTGCCGTCAAATGAATACTCTTCAAGACACAGATCGCAATTGACTAGAAATTAAACAGCTTCTTCAAAACAACCCTGATCACTCGTTGTCAAAATTTTATAAAGTACACAATGGAGTTTTGTTTCACCGAACTTCTCTGTTGACAGGAAGGTGGTGTGTCTGTATTCCTAAAGATTATGTTGAACATCTCATTTGGTACACTCACCTCTCCTGGGGCCACTATGGCCCAGAAAAATGCAAACGCAAGATTTAAACATACTGCTATGTACCTAATCTTCACAAGAAGGTGCACCAATTATTAAGAAATTGTTCCATTTGCCAAAAGGCGAAACCTTTCAACTTGTCAAATGCCGTACCTTTAAACCTGATACGTACAGAAAGACCAAACCAAATCGTCAGTTTGGATTATGCAGGTCCACTTCCTCAGGGAAGAGGAGGTGTGAAGTATCTGGTCGTATTGTTAGATTTTTTACCAAACACATGAGACTCTATGCAATGAAGTCATCTTATATACTTCCACTAATTAGACGTATTGAGAAATACTATTTTCCTCGCTTTGGCAAGCCTGAAGCCATGTTATCTGATAACGCATCAACTTTCGTGGGGAAATGATGGAGAAATTTCCTTGTAACCAACAACATCAGACAAATTTTGATATCCCGGTATCGACCGCAAAGTAATCCCACAGCAAGAGTATTCAAAGAGGTCAATCGTTTCATACGAACGTATATTCCAAACCAGCAGACACGGTGGATTGATTTCGTCACACCCTTTGAAGAGATTGTTAATAATTTACCTCACACATCAACTGGTTTCACACCATCAAAACTAGTCTCTAAACGACTAGGAAGAAATGAATGGGTAGACCCCATCCCTAAATTACAACACCCTGAAGTAACATTACACGACAAGTTAAGACAAGCTCTCATATCTTTAACCACTCATGCCAACCTAAGAAAAAAGGCGCATGACAAACACATTAGCAAAGTCTTATCGTATCGTATAAATGAACGAGTGCTATTAAAGACCCACTTCAAACCATCTTTGATTCATCATAAGAATCGCAAGTGGCAGCACTTGTATGAAGGACCATAATATTATATTAAGAAAGCCGCACATTGTTTGCTATCTATTAGCTGACCTTGTATCTGGACGAATAAAAGGATTGTTTCATCACGCAGACTTGAAGAAATACCGAGTCAACCATTGAAAATATCTGTTAAGTTAAGCTACTAAAATAAAATATACACACACTATAAGTTGTCATACTATGTGTGAAGTACCAACGTATGTAAGAGTAATGCACAGGACTAACACTCTGTCGACCTGCCACAACAAGATAAGTAATTTATATGAGCACCTTAAGTAAAACACATTTATTGTAGGAGAGCAAGATTTGCTTTAGATGTAAGTTAGTCTTAAGTTAATTGAGCCATGAACGGCCACATCCGAAAGAGCTGAGCCGGCCGCTGGTGGCCGAGCGGTTCTGGCGCTACAGTCTGGAACCGCGCGACCGCTACGGTCGCAGGTTCGAATCCTGCCTCGGGCATGGATGTGTGTGTTGTCCTTAGGTTAGTTAGGTTTAAGTAGTTCTAAGTTCTAGGGGACTTATGACCTCAGCAGTTGAGTCCCATAGTGCTCAGAGCCATTTGAACCATTTTTTCGAAAGAGCTGACAAATAAATATTATAGTAGGGACGTGCTAAGTGCCACCTGCTACCACTAGTTTTAAGTATAGCGAAGCTCTCTCCTCTTAAATGAAATAAATTAAAATGATCATTCAGACCAGAATGATTGCTCGTAGGTAAAAAAAAAAAAAATTGATTTAGGTCTCTTACTCTAATGAGGTAAAAGTTATGTTATGCATAAGGAGTGTGTGACAACAAATTTTATGAGACCACCTATGAAACGCAGCAAGCAAAACGCAGCAGCTTACCATATAAGAATCAAGTAAGTCAATAACGATCCAGGTAGCAGGAAATAAGGGCGCAACTCAGTTATTTTATTATAATACGGAGAAAACCGTATACGCTCATAACAATTTTACGGCACAGTGCAGCTGAAATACTTACAAAGATCATTTATAAATAAACTAATTTAGTACTAGAAATATCTATTTCAGGTACTCGAGATACGACGATTTTTTTTTTTTTTAGAAAACCAATTTTACGATACATGAAACAGAAGATAGTTAACAGACACAGTTCACTGCTAATGCATGGTTTAAGTAATTTTAGATATGCATAGAAAATTGTTTAGAGAACTGGATCAGACGACACTGAAACTACTGTATCGATTTAATTATACTATTTGTTATGAAAAACTAAGGTGATGATAATTTATGTGAAGCTCATCATATCATACGTCATTAACACTCTGCCTTCAAATCTCTTCACTCCATAAAAGTCTTTTGTGTTTTCCTCTAACCAGTATCCTTACCATCCTACCTTATCCAGTAGAGAAGTGAATTTTACGAGCTGGTTGCATGATTGATACATACAGGCTATACACGAATGGATATTCGTGACACATTGGTTGTAGACGGGCTATGCTTATTCTCCGCAAATTGCGAGTTCAATTAAGATTTGTTATGTGCAATTGCACGACAGGGAACACCAGGCTTCCCAATTTCCCTAATGGTACTTTGAACACGAACTGTTCATCACGTAAACGAAGCCACATTGGCTATGTCTTCAAACTAACGACGTAATAGAGAGAAAATAAAAGAGATGAACTTGAGAAAAGAGTAACTATTGTAAAAAGAAAAGAATAACAAGATTTCGAACAAAGTGTAAACCTAAACTGCCTTGGAAGCACAAACTACGAACAAGAGACACGCTTTTCGTCATGCCTTGTAGTCACAGAGACTAAATATTTCTTTGTAAATAATTTTTAGACGTGATATGTATACTAAATGTTAACTGTACTTTGTAGTAATAATGCAGTCAGTAATAAATGGACACGTATATGCTGTTGCGTGTGAACCGACTATAGACAAGTAATTAATGGACACGTATAAAAGTGGTGCGTGTGAACCTTAACATGTCGACCAAATAAATGTGAACACGAATTAATAATAACGTGTGAACTGAAAAGGTGATAACTCCAAGGACACGTGTGAAATACCGCGTGTGAAGTAATGTTATAAGTACTTGTACTACGAAACCACGATGTAGAAAGCCGAAGAGTGAAAGTGAATAAATGTTGTACTTACCACAAACGGTACTGTACGCCTTTCCACGGACACATTCTTCGAAACAGCTGCGGGAGTCGCCGCATCTGGCTGCTTCCGTAATCCAGAGTCGATGAAAAACTGTGTAAAAACTCACACCACGGCTAGTAGACACCAAACGCTTTGCTTCTCGCAGAATACTGCTGCTAGCGTTGTGGAACTGTCAAGTTATTATCACGTGATTGTGACCAACAGACGTAACACTGTGTACGCTGAGCGGTCAACAATCAATTTTTCTTTGCACAACGAGCGCGGATGCCAAATGTGTTTGAAATTCATTCAAAATAAAATATGATAAAGCAATGAATTAAGCACTCATGTACCTTGTGAAATTATAAAGACACTAATCGGAAGAGTCTTAAGCTCGATTTTGACAATTGCTACCGAGTTTACTGACCAGGCCGAGTAATGACGAAAACGTGTCGAGCCAAATAAAACCAGAAAAATAGATAAATATGAGAACTAACCATTCCTAAGAGAATGAGACCTTATGTACATAAACAATTGTTATCCTTACCTAATCCAATTTTATTTTAGACTAAGTTATTAGTAAGTAAGCACATTCTAATACAGTTCTTTTTCTGTATTTTTTGTGGTGTCACCGCCAGACACCACACTTGCTAGGTGGTAGCTTTAAATCGGCCGCGGTCCATTAGTACATGTCGGACCCGCGTGTCGCCACTGTCAGTAATTGCAGACCGAGCGCCACCACACGGCAGGTCTAGAGAGACGTACTAGCACTCGGCCCAGTTGTACGACGACGTTGCTAGCGACTACACTGACGAAGCCTTTCTCTCATTTGTCGAGAGACAGTTAGAATAGCCTTCAGCTAAGTCCATGACTACGACCTAGCAAGGCGCCATTAACCATTTCAAGATAGAGTCTCACTTGTATCATCAAGAATGCTGTATACCAATGATGGAATAAAGTATTTCCGCAGCTACGTACTTTTCTTTATAGCATTCATTACGTCTCCTGTTTCAGACCTAAACTAGCCTGCGTGAGTTGACGCGTGCCCTTTCGGCTTCCTCGCCTTGTGTCTCGACTGTCTTGTCTAGACACAACATTTTTCATGTACGAAAACATAAATGGAAGCACGGACATGTGTCAAGTGAAATAGAGACCGCCACCATACGGCTCAACATGTTGCAGAACCAATCTTCCAGTTCCTGACCCACGACGTATTTCCAACGCAACATCACACCCCGACAACTACTCCAACTTCCACAGTGAAAGTGATGCCCTACTTTTCCTCCACTGTGAAAGTGTAATCAATTTCCCCACTCAAGTGCAGTGCTATCATTTATACCCGAAGTTCTACCACTCCCAATGCAACTCATACCTACCCAAGTGTAGTGAAACATTTTTTTTGCAGGTCATGAAAGCCACAAATAAGTAAAGTGCTACGTATTTACTGCAAGAAATCTTCGACGAAACAACGACAAAAATATTCCTGCAATATGTCATTGTAAAACAAGAATGTCAATTTTTTGAAACAAATTTTTTCCACGAGTGCACACAGCACCCAGACTTCATGCGAAGTCAAGTAATTTATTTCTTTGTTATTTTTTAATATTTATTATGCCACGTATAATGTATCTATGTATGTGTATCTTTATCTTCATTTCATTATCTTTTACCGAGAAATGAACATTTGTTGTCCTTGTACAATACATTAGAAAGAGCACAGTTCAATTGTAATGTAGTTACCCTATGGACAAATTACTGTCAATTTCAGTCATACGAATATACTTACCTGATACTCTGTATGTTAACCACTTTGCCTGATGTAGTGTGTGAAATCTATTGTAAAGAATTTTTGCAAGTAATACTAACTTGTTTCACGAAAGCAATAACATCACGACTACGGGAAGCAATGTGATATTATTGGATTTCAGACGTTATGCATATGAGAAAAGGACAGCCATTGAGCTGTAGTTTGTAATGATACTAAGCATGACAACGCGAGAGTAAAGAAACGAAATCTGTTTATAACGTGCGCCTATACCAAGACGCGCGGCCAGCGTTTAAAAGGTACTTTTAAACACTATGACTCGCTGGGCGCAGATATTTAAAATCGTTGCCGCAGCGCTTGATAGCAAGAAGCTGCGAAGCAGAAGAAATAACTATTTATCATTTGTTAGGAAAATTCTAGAGTCTTTATAGTTAGTTGTACTTCTGGTCGCCGATATGTTAACATGTACTTCATTACCTTTGATGTTTGGTCGCCGACTTGTTAAGACGTGTTGTGTAGCACCGCTACAAGTTATATTTCATATAGTGTGAAAAACCACGTTATCACCAAGAAAAATAAACGCTTTTGTAAACCTTGTGACGATAAAAAATACTTACGCGCACGCCAGGACATTTAATTTTTACAAAATATCACACATACAAAAGCAGCGATTGTTTGACTGCTCCATGCATGAGAAAAACATAAAAATGTAAGTTTTGTATTCATTGTAAATTTGTTAATGTTTATAGTTTAACGCCTTTGTTCTTTGAGAATATATTGATGCTTCACTGTACAGAAAATCTATGCTTATTCTTTTCTTTAAATTAACCACAAATAATGTTTATGTTTAAATGAACTTTGTTACAGGTTCGCTCTTTATCGTGGTGTCTCGATTGTATTCGGGAGACCATTAATGTGTTCAATTTCCGATCTGACAACTTTTTTTACATAATTTCACTGTTTTGCATTCATTTCCAATTTTTTTATTATTCAAATAGGTCCCTTGGGTAATTTCATTGAAGAGTCTGATTGCGTGAAAGCAATCCGGGTTAAGAGGTCATTTGAGAAACTATTTTCGCGCAATCAATCTGTACGTCTCCTGAACACAATCATTCATTAATTTTTCTCTCTTTCCAAGTGGTACCAAAAACGGCCAAGGAGAACTGCCGTGAGTACGCAATCTAGTGTTAAAGGTTGCATTCTTTATCTTGTCGGCAAACATTGCCATAAATTATCATCATCAATACTATATTTGGTTAAATGTGAAAAGCAAAACCTTTTAACGCTAGAGCCGCAATTGTAATTAGTAACTAAAGATTTTTTTGCTTTAAAGTGAGCTGACTAGCCGTGGAAATTAATGTGAAAAGCTTATTCTATTGTTCAACTTGTATGTTCATGCTTTATGATTCAGTGAGTCTAACGTTCATTAGCGTAAAAAATAATTTCCACTCAAGTTTAATATTGTTTAAAAAATAAGGGAGAAGTTCACAAAAGCATTTAATTGTAAAACAAAATAAAATGAAATATCATTTTTATTAAGTCCCACCACGTAAGTCGGCAACAATCAACATAATAATAATATATTAAATTACGACGGACGCGAGAGGCTGCTTTCTCACTGCTTGGGGCGCTAGTGTCGCGCCAACTGTCAGATGGTAACTATTTTCGCAGCAGTCAGTGTCGCGACTGTAGATGTTGGATTGTGTTACACACATGTCGTCCCGCGATAAGGCCATCGCCCGAGAAAAGGGGCGCATTTTCAGAAGAGAGTACACATTTCTGCGTTTCCTTAAGTTGCCACAATTTTGCTGCGATACGGATAACACGTGCATCGCTGTTTGCGACTGAAATGGCGCAGCGACTGGAAACATACTCCAGAGTTGCCAAGCATGCTAGACGGTACGATTCTTGTGGGCAAACGTCTAAATTCCACAGAGATCCACCGTGAAATTCTGGCGGTGTATGGACCAAGCGCAATTACGTGTGCAGCCATAGCGAAATGGTGCCAACAATATGAACAAGGCCACGTAGGCGGGGGTGATGTCGATTGAGAAGTGCAGATCTTGCACGATGTAGTTCCCATCTCTTACACAAACTGAAATAACATCTGGAGGAAAAGAGATTTTCCGACGATGAGACGTTCACAAAGCGGTTCTCAAATGGCTCCGCGTCCGCAGCTCGTGGTCGTGCGGTAGCGTTCTCGCTTCCCACGCCCGGGTTCCCGGGTTCGATTCCCGGCGGGGTCAGCGATTTTCTCTGCCTCGTGATGACTGGGTGTTGTGTACTGTCCTTAGGTTAGTTAGGTTTAAGTAGTTCCAAGTTCTAGGGGACTGATGACCATAGATGTTAAGTCCCATAGTGCTCAGAGCCATTGGAACCATTTTTTGAAATGGCTGCGTGACCAACGAGCGGATATCTCTCGTCGAGGAATTTAACTACTGACAGAGCGTTTCGACTACTGTTTACAGAGACTTAGTGAGACGTCGAGAAATAGTGTCACGTATCTGCGTCACCTTGCATTGTAGTGCAGCATTCAATAAAAGTTACTTGATCTGCCATAATAACGTGTAACGTACTTTTGAAGTCTCCTCGTATATCCACGGGAATAGTGGATTCGGGGATCTACTTTATTAACGCGGGTTCGAATTTCAGTACAGTCCCGTTAATCCGAACTAATTGGGACAGGACCTTGTTAGGATGAACGATTTGTTCGGATTATGCGGAATTACGGTGACGAGTTTCTAGAATGAAGTATACCAAACAGATAAGTAGGTACACCATGGTAACAGATGGAAACAAGTGTGTGAACGATGGTTCACTCTCACTCCCTGCCCTTGTTGTTGTGCATTGTTGAGACCTTTGTAGTGTCTGCGGTCAGTGCGCTGCCAGTTGGCTCGCAAAGCTCTTGGTTATGTTACTAATCGATCGCTGGCACGCGTAGCAGTTGTATACGTTGCGGTGTAGTAGTCTACGTATTATCGTCGTGAGTAAACGGAAACGTACAACGTTAACTCTCAAAGAAAAACTGAATGCTTTGAAGCAGAGGTTCGAGTCCTCCCTCGGGCATGGGTGTGTGTGTTTCTCCTTACGATAATTTAGGGTAGAAACTGATGACTTTAGCAGTTAAGTCCCATAAAATTCACACACATTTTAACATTTGCTTTGAAGCGGATAGACAATGGTGAGAATGTATCTAAACTGGCAGCGGAACTGGGTGTTGGCAAAGCAACCATTTGTGGTTGGAAGAAGAAACGAGTGAAGATGGAACAGTCTTGTGCAACGTCTTCGGGAAAAACACTCGAAATATGGCAGACTTTGAAACAGTCCCTGTACGATAAAGTGGATGAAGCTCTTTTCCTTTGGTTTACGCAGGAAAGAGAAAGGGGAACTCCTTTGAGGAGCACTGGTTCAGGAGAAGGCTGTTTACCTGATCAAGTTAATGAATGGTGTGTGTGTGAAATCTTATGGGGCTTAACTGCTAAGGTCATCAGTCCCTAAGCTTACACACTACTTAACCTAAATTTAAAAAAATGGTTCAAATGGCTCTGAGCACTATGGGACTTAACATCTATGGTCATCAGTCCCCTATAACTTAGAACTACTTAAACCTAACTAACCTAAGGACAGCACACAACACCCAGTCATCACGAGGCAGAGAAAATCCCTGACCCCGCCGGGAATCGAACCCGGGAACCCGGGCGTGTAACCTAAATTATCCTAAGGACAAACACAAACACCCATGCCCAAGGGAGGACTCGAACCTCAGCCGGGACCAGCCGCACAGTCCATGACTGCATTAATGAATGGCGATGAGTCTTTTAGTGCGAGTACGGGTTAGTTGGACAGATTCAAAAAGCATCATGGAATCCATTAGCTTACAACTACTGGAGAGAAGCTTTCTTCTGACATTGATGCAGCTAAGGAATTCTTGGGTAAGTTTGAAAAAAATTATAGCGCTGACGAAACTGGCATTAATTATAGGGCATTGCCAACAAAAAGCCTGGCATCAAAAGCAGAAGACCATGCTCCTGGTTTTAAAATGTGCAAAGATCGTGTGACTTTATTAGTGTGCAGCAACGCTGCTGGTAATCACAAGCTGCCTTTAATGCTGATCGGCAAATCTGCTAGGTCCAGGGATTTTAAAAACTGCAACATGAAGTCCCTGCCCGTATATTATCGCAACCAGAAAAAAGCATGGCTGGATGGTAAGCTGTTCAAAGAATGGTTTCACGGGCAGTTTATTCCCTCTGTTCGACGGTTTTCTAAGGAAACTCATTTGTCTCTCCGTGCAATCCTTTTGATTGATAACGCGCCATCTCACCCCAGCACCGAGGAATTACATGATGGAGAAATTGTGGCGAAGTTTTTGCCGCCGAATGTTACACCACGTCTACAGCCGATGGACCAGAGCGTACTGCAAACAAAACACTAATTTACAGAAAACAATGTTTAAGAATGCTGATCCAGCATTCATTTAGTGAACAAAAAAAAAAAACAATGTGAAGGATGTTGTTTATTGGGCTGCTGAGGCATGGGAGAATATTTCAGAAAATACTCTGAGAAAATCGTGCAGAAAACCGTGGACATCTCTTGAATTTCAGGACAACCTAGTTGAAAATGAATAGGAAAATCTACTACAAATGATATAGACAATACCTGGATGTGAAGAAGCTAGTGAAGGAGACGTAAATGAGTGGATGGCAGCGGATGGGGAATGTGTGGAGAACCTTACTGACGCTGATTTAGTTACTGCTGTGAGTCTAGACCAGGAAGAAGTGGACTGTTGTGACGGAGTGACAAAGGAGAGCTGGTGCCACGCAGTGACGCAGCAGAAGCCCTTGACCTCGCGCTACGTTATTTGGAGCAACAGCTCACTGCTACACCTGCTAATTTGATGTTTATGAGACGATGGCGCAACTATGCGTCATATAACAGACTGTTTTCATTACGCCAATAAACAGTGACTGAGTTTTTGTCATCTAAAAAGTAGGGATAAAATGACCGCTGTATTTTAGTAAGTTTTACAGCTTTCCTTTTGTTGTTATGCTTTGTTTAAATCTAATGTTTTCTTGCCAGTTTTCCTCATACACGTTTACTGTACTGTGTAAATTAAAATAGTGCGTTTGTACAGCTGTTTACCTCACGATTTTCCATACTTACAATAACATTTTTCGTGTGCGGATTAACCGAACGTTCGGATTAGCAAGAGTCTGCTGTAATACCACTCAAAATGAACTGTGCTTAGAACTCACACCGCTGCTGCAGAGAGCATTGTGCAATAAGTATTTTTTAGGGAGCTTCCATTAACTACGTCAACTAAAAATGTGTAGGATGATTCCGGGGATGTACTGAAAACTACTCTCACTGAAATCTGCGGTGTCCACTAATCCCCTTGCCCACAGGTAGAAGAGTTGAGGGACGCTACCTAGAGGTTTCCGAGCTCGCATTTTCAAACTATACTATACAGAACGCTGTGAACAGAGAAGGTCAATGTTAAGACACCTGTCTACAAGAAGTCGATACACTTTGCGAAACCACGAGACGTTGAAACACGTATGTTGTGTGGCGGCGATGGCGAGGCATTGCAGAGTCTCTGACCAGAGAGCTATTTGTCGTTCCTAGTCTGCGCTTGACTGCGCGAGAGTGCAGTTCAGTTGCGAGGCAGTTGCAGTCGAGTCGCAGTAGAGTTCAGTTGCATGTAGGGAGTTAGCTGTTGTGTGAGGAGTCGGCAGGCGTCGACATGGCACTCTGGTCAAGATTCACGACAAGGTATATTTTTTAATAAGGTAATGAAGCAGCATTGCGCACATCTGATAATGTAGTGTAAATTAACTGTAACTAATTTGTTCAAGAATCGCCCCAATAATAATTTTTGTTTTCAAACCAAGCACTTTAACAAAACAAACATTTTATTGAAAGAATATTTGCCTTCCATTTCCTTTAAAAAAAAATTTACTTAAGTTCAAACAATGTTTGCGATGCATTTCCTCCAAGCTATGGCGAAAAATAAGAGCAGATGCAGTTTTACTGAGGTAAGAATTTGAGTTTAATTATTGCACAGGGCCTAAGATCGACATTTCGGTCTATTTGCGTTTTCATTGTCACTGAGATTTTATTATCACTGAATTGACTTTCATTTTGTGGGGAGCTTACACTAGGGTCAGATTGCTATTATATTTTCATTTAATTGTCATTGTCTTTAAATTTAATTGCTGTGAGGTTACACTTAGCTCTAGGTCCATTTCCATTTGAGTAAGATTAGACTTACATACTTTTTTTTGTGGGGAGGTTACACTTGGCGACCCTGCCAGGATCGTATTTCGTTGAGAATCTTCTGATACGTAACTAGATATCTCCTCTTATTTGCTTAAATATAATTAGCATTTGGCGCAACGCTTTTACTAATTTGTGAATTCTTTCCTCAGATCATCGGCAATTATTTGCTCTGCTGTATTTGTGTTTGTTGTTTTTGCATTGTGCTTATTTGTTTTTTTGTGAATAATTTTGACTATTGTGAATTTGCCGCGAAAGACTGTGAATAGTGCATTGCGAGGTATAATGAATGAAACTACCGACTTAAACGACTTTACCGATAGTGCTTGTGACGTGCAGGGTAATAATGACAATCGACCGTTTACTGACAATCACCCTAATGATGAACAAACGAACTCGATTGTGTCGTCTGTTAACTTAACGACAATTGATGATGCGGGGCGCTCTATTGTAATGAGCGCTGCCCAGCTTAACACACCCGGTTTGAAAAATTCAAGTAACGCACAGACAAATTTGTCTAATGAAAATGAACAGGATACACAAAGTAGGACGGATTCATTTGATTCTGAAATAGTGACCGATAGTGTACATTTGACTGGTAAACAATTTTGTAAATTACAGAATGGCCAAATGGTTGCACAAAACGCGACAATTGAAGATACGCAATCAAACAGCACAGAGAATAGAAATGCTACTGAGGCTCAAATTATAGCATTTTTGCTACAAATGAATAAACAACTTAATGAAAAACTAGATAACTATTTCAAACAACATAATGAAAGTTTGAAACAATTGATGAAAGAACAAGAAAAGTTTTCCAAAAAACTTGATGAACAGCACAAACAACTTAGCGAAATGATTGATGAAAGTTTCAAACTGACGAATGAAAAACAAGAAAACCTTAATGAACAGAACAAACAAGTTAGCGAACAGATTACAGCTGTTACCTCGCAATGTCAGGACGCTAAAGTACAGGGTGATTCAAAAAGAATACCACAACTTTAAAAATGTGTATTTAATGAAAGAAACATAATATAACCTTCTGTTGTACATCATTACAAAGAGTATTTAAAAAGATTTTTTTCACTCAAAAACAAGTTCAGAGATGTTCAATATGGCCCCCTCCAGACACTTGAGCAATATCAACCCGATACTCCAACTCGTTCCACACTCTCAGTAGCATATCAGGCGTAACAGTTTGGATAGCTGCTGTTATTTCTCGTTTCAAATCATCAATGGTGGCTGGGAGAGGTGGCCGAAACACCATATCCTTAACATACCCCCATAAGAAAAAATCGCAGGGGGTAAGATCAGGGCTTCTTGGAGGCCAGTGATGAAGTGCTCTGTCACGGGCTGCCTGGCGGCCGATCCATCGCCTCGGGTAGTTGACGTTCAGGTAGCTGGTGTTTAATACACCACCTATCAGGAGGTTTAACACCATACTTCGTTCGAAATGCACGCTGAACAACTGTCGTCGATTCACTTCTGCCGTACTCAATAACACAAAAGCTTTCTGTTGAACGGTTGCCATCTTAGCATCAACTGACGCTGACGCCTAGTCAACAGCGCCTCAAGCGAACAAATGTACAACTAAATGAAACTTTATAGCTCCCTTAATTCGCCGACAGATAGTGCTTAGCTCTGCCTTTTGTCGTTGCAGAGTTTTAAATTCCTAAAGTTGTGGTATTCTTTTTGAATCACCCTGTACAATTACGTGACGATTCTAAGGCTTGTGCTAGTAACAGTAATAAAGAAGTTGGCACTGTTGCACAAGAATTAAGTGGTACACGTATAGACACAACAGAATCACATAAAGACGAAATTAATGCAGTCACTGAACAATGTTCAGCAAACGCAACACTGATACACGAAATTAATGCAGTCTCTGAACAATGCTCTAAAAACGCAGTACAGATACGCGACGAGTTTAATTTAGAGTCACTGGAAGTTACACACACTCTGAATAATGTTTCGCCGCGTGCACGTATAGTCCCTGGTACAACAAATAGTAACGCACGGCAGCAAAGAAATAACTACGTACAGATAACACACTATTTCAACTCCTATCGCACTGCACCGTATAGGAATGACTATTACAACAGGCGTAAAAATGATGAGCACAATTTTCAGCGTACATTTCATAACAGTCGATCTTATAAGCAGCAACAACATCAGCAACAACATATTATCATGAATGAGCCAGACAATAGGTGCCATCCATAGCGTAAGACGTCAGGAAGAAATAACAGAACTGTTCAAATAATCGAAATGCCACAGCATCTTCCCGAAAATAATAACACGTACGATAGAATTTAACCAGATACAGCACAGATTGCATATTCCAGTAGCGTAAGCAATAATTTTCACACGCAGAATCTTATTCACGAGAATGTTATTTGAAACACGCCTTGTTGAATGCTCCACTTTTATCGCACCCAGATCTTACCAGAAATTTTTCCATTGCCACCGACAGTTCTAACACCGCTTTAGGCGTACATATTTTCCAGGAGATTGGAGAAGATGGCTCAACAGTAATTAAAAACATCGCATTTGCAAGCCGCATTTTGTCACCTGCTGAACGAAATTATTCCGTTACAGAACTTGAAATATTATGTGTTGTTTGGGCATTTATGAGATTTCGGCACTTTCTTTATGACAGACATACCACCGTTTACACAGACCACAGAGCGATACAATTTTTACTTTCAGCTAAATTCACACACGATAGATTAAGTAGATGGAAACTTTATTTACAGGAATTTAATTTTACGATTGTTCACATTCCCGGCACACAAAATGTTGTAGCAGATGCATTATCTCGTTCTCTCAGCAACAATCAGCAAGACGTCGCAACCCACTTCTGCAAAGCAAATTTCAGCGTCATGTACATTCAGCAAGTTGCATTTGAAAATTTTATTTCGTCGTCATTACAGGACATAGCAAAAGAGCAAAATAAAGACAACGTGTGGAAAGAAATTAAACACCTTTGGAAAGATAAGAATAATGTTACCATTAGAAACCACTACACTGTACGCAATGACATTCTGTTTCGCCGCTCTCATCCAAACAGCAACAATTGGTTATTATGCATTCCTGACGAACTGGTTAACAAATTAATATGGTATACTCATTTAAGTTACGCACATTACGGAGGCAGAAAATGTTTTGTTATACTGAGACAGAACTGTTATTTTACCAACATGGAAAAACGTATACGACGAGTTTTAGCGTCATGTAAAATTTGCCAGAAAGCTAAGTCAGACACCACTTCACACATTCCTCCATTATATCCCATTGTACCTGTTAAATTAAGACATATGGCCGCAGTAGACATTATTGGTCCAATTCCGAGAACTAACAGAGGTTTTTGCTACATCTTTGTCGCTGTTGAACTCAATTCAAAATTTGTTACTTTCACTCCGTTACGCAAAGCTACTGCTAAAACTGTTTCGAAAGCATTTGTAAAACATTTTCTATTTCCTGTAGGGCATGTGATGAGAGTAATTTCCGATAATGGATCACAATTTCGTTCTGCTATATGGACACGCATGTTACGAGCTAGAAACATTTCTCCGATCTATATATCCAAGTTCCATGCTTCTTCGAACCCTTGTGAACGATTAATGAAAGAAATTGATAAACTGTGTAGAATATACTGCCACAAAAGACATATTGATTGGGATACACACATATTCTCATTCCAAGATGTAATTAATTCCATTCCAAATGAATCCACTATGTTATCTCCGTCTGTTATACTGAAAAACGTTGAACCACCAAACAAAATTAAAGAATTAGTAAACTTTCCTACATCTCGTCGATTACGACACCACGAAATAATTGACATTGCGCTGAACAACATGAAACGTGCCGCAGAGCGCCGGAGAAGACAGCAAAAACAGGTTTGTACACGCCGAGACTTTCACATTGGACAGAAGATATTAGTACGAACACACTATTTATCCAATAAAATAAAAGGTAAGTGCAGTAAATTTGAACTTCTATACGCAGGTCCATATCGGATTCGCAGCATTCCTCACCCTAA
Source organism: Schistocerca nitens (assembly GCF_023898315.1). Lineage (NCBI taxonomy): Eukaryota > Metazoa > Arthropoda > Insecta > Orthoptera > Acrididae > Schistocerca > Schistocerca nitens. Next base: position 1,284,148,816 of record NC_064614.1, on the reverse strand, counting down.
TGTTGTACACGTCGAAACTCTGAGAACCAGAAAATCGAAAGGAAACCACCACTTATCCAACATAAAACCCTTTATTGAGTGAACATACTTTACGATTTATCACACTGTAATGCTATTTACTAATTTTTATGATCATTTCTGCAATTATATTCACGTGACTAATTATTGATGACTATCGTATTTTTTCTTGGCAAGTGCCCGGCAAGGTAAGGTTAGCAGGTCGCTCTTCTTGTCGTTACACATCAGACCGTGCATATTTTCCAGATGAATTTACACATTTTATGACCACTTATGCAATTATATTTATGTGACTAATTATTGATGACTATCGTATTTTTTCTTGGCAAGTGCCCGACAAGGTAAGGTTAGCAGGTCGCTCTTCTTGTCGTTACACATCAGACCGTGCATATTTTTCCAGATGAACTTACGCATTTTATGAATAATTATGCAATTCTATGTAGTGACGTATTAATTTTATCAAATTCTCTCTCCATTAAAGTCTTTAATTCTCGCCTCTATTAACTACACTACATACAAGCTGAACACAACGAACGTCACATTTTGTCTTTTTTATGTACGATTGTTTTCATGTTTTGTTTGTATGCACTGTGAAATAGTTAAGGTATAACAGACCATTTGACTTTGACATTTTTGCCCTATGATATCTCAACATCGTGACTATTTTACATTTTTCTTTTTTTTCTGCTGCATTGTGATATTCTCTGTACATTTTTGCCTCTGAACACTGTCTATGCCTTTGACATATTACGTTTTCTGTCATGTTATGCTGTATGCTTAATTATGTCACCATTAACCAGTCATTATTTAGTGGGTATATGATTTAAATGTAAGGCATTAATCTTTGTTCATCAATTTCAGAAAAAAGTGATACGTAAAGGACATAAATTAAACAAAAATGGGAATTTCACATACGGAATAAACGAAAGAAGATGCAAAAACCTTATGAGGAAGAGTAAATGGATCAGAATTAACAAGCATTAACAAGAATATACTATGCACATCGTAGAATAGCAGTCTTAACTAATTTTTTGTTTCAGAATACAAGGCGATTGATGCAGACTGTCAGACAGAACTACACATCTTAGTTTTAGTGATGAAATATGCTAGAGATAAGGAATAGTTGTGTAATGAATAATGAAGTGATTTTTTTTTGCAGATGATAATGAATGCTGATGAAGGGTAATGATGAAGAATATGCTACTATGAATAATGAAATTTTTCTTTACAGGTGATGATAATAATGAAGTTAAGATAATATGGATAATGAAGTTTTTCTTTACAGATGAAGATGATGTTGAAGTTTATGTATTTATGCTATGTAGTTATTTAAGTATTTGTTGCAGTTTGTTTTGACAGTATGTTTTATATCGTATGGTATGATGACTGAAGGTTTTGGAAAGGACAGCTATGGAACACATTTTTATACACATTTCACTACCTGTTAATTCGAAGTTCACTACTTTCAGCATAGTCTGCGTTTCTTCTTTCAGCTCAATAATCCATTTTGTATTTTTCTTTTTCTTTTCAGGAGAAGCTTTTCATGATACTTACTAAACCTGTTACTTATACCTGTTCTAGTACTTGCATTTTTTTTACCCATTTGTGTCTATCATTTATAAATGTAATCACATATACTGCTTTGTTACATAACTTTGCTACAGATGACGAATGACGTTACCTATCCTCATTTGCAGCAATAGTTTAAAAGCAAATATTGTTATGCCTCAGCAATTAATTATCGATCCCAACGCAATGGATTGCTAGCACAAAAACAAAAAAACAAAATGTATTATCAGTCCCAAATAATGCTACTAGTTTAAGAGAATTCTGAATAATACTGATCAGCTCTGAATAGTATGTCACTTCAGTAATGACTTCTTAATGATACAAAAAAAAAATAATGCTTTGTAACTGGCAAATAACTGCCACTGTTTATTGTAATGAGACTACTTATAATGCCCATGATTATTAATGCTATAACTGTAATTAACTGATTTTTAATAATGACTTCTTAATGGTGTGTATCACCAGTTTCAAATAATGCTACTCATTTAAGAGAGTTCTGAATAATACTGAATAATGAACAATGTTTTATACTATTCAATACTTGCTGGCCATTAAGTGCCGATAATTAATGTAACTAAATGAATTATGTTATTAACTATGCCATTAATTAGCTCCTGTTTTCAATGATGACTTTTCATGTTTTGGTAACTGGCCAATGAGTGCCAATAATTTGTATAACTCAATGAATTATGTTAATGCTATGCCAATAATTGACTCTCCTTTTCAATGATGACTTTTGATGAACATTATTCTGTCATACTAAATATGCTTAGTGACTGGCCAAGGACTGCCACTGTTTATTGTAATACGATTACCCATGATGCCAATAATTTAATTTTATGAACATTAATTATTCTGTAATACTAATACATGGTACAGAAATGTTCAATAACTGGGCTATGAATGCCACAAACTACTAATGTAATGAAGACTAGTCTGTGACTTAATGTTCTTCACCTTCTGACCTAACTACCTGGAATTACTGTAATATCCATTTGTCCTGTCCATCCTCATAATCATGGAGTACTATATTTGGTTTTTGCACTAATTCTACGATGGTGTGCCTTGTAAGAGCGTGGTGTTGACACAACATACTTGTCACCACAGTGAGCGATGAAGACGTTATTATGGTCCCACTGTTTGGTGTACCTGATGTACTGCCAAAATGATAACAGGAAATATTACTACGACATTTCAGTATCTTGGATACGCTGATAAATACTTCTGGGAAAAGAACTGCAAATTGTCTCACTTGCTGTTGTACTCCTGTGGAAAGATATGGACTTTCAGTGCAGCTGCGTGCAACCTAAGTGCTACAACCATGATGCAATCCTTCCTATCCCTTCCCTAATTCTTGTAAAATGAAAAAGTCATATACAGTGCGTGTGCACGTCCTTTCTTTTGTTAATAAGATCAGTTACCCTGAAATTACTAAAGACTTGTATAGTGCATGTGCACTTTATCACACTCCTTGATTTGTTTGTTTGTTGTAGAAAAATACTAGAGAGTACTACAGTCCGTGTGCACTTTTGTCATTTGTCAATATAATTTGTACTCATTAGGTTTATTTGTCGTTAAAATATTAGAGAGTTTTTCAGTGCGGGTGCACTTTATGCCATTTGTACTCATTCGTATATATTTTGTGACTTTCTGATATGCTCTGTACTACAGTGCGTGTGTATTTTTGCCGTTTATTAATATATTTTCTGATTTGCTGATATATTCTCAACTGCAGTGCATGTGCACTCATGTCACTTTTCAACATGATTTTTTGCCATTCTGTTTATTTGTTCTGAAAATGCTAAAGAATTTTTTCAGTGCGTGTGCACTTTGTTATCTATCAAATAATTTGTATATACATTTTTCTGATTTGCTAATATGTTTTGTACTCACATTTTGTCTTTGTCTGAAATGTTTTGTACTCGGTGCATGTGCACCACATTTAATTCATGTACTACATCTGTATATATGCTGTAATTGTAAATTTATTTATTTTTTTTATTTTTTATTTATTTATGCATTTATTTTACCTGGCAAGATTAGGGCCTTCAGGCCCTCTCTTACACCTAACCAGGCATACTCAGATTCAACAAATTTCAGTTTCTACAGAACATTAAGGACATATTACATGTTATACAGTATTAATGTTAAGAAAAAAATAGAGATTATAAACGTAGTACAATGATAATTATAACAATCAAAAATTAATTATAACAATCAAGAATAATAATAATAGTAATAATAATAATAATGACTATGTATACGAAAGTAAACATATTTTTCTTTTATGAATGTCAGTCCTATTGCTAGTTGGGAATTTTCTCGTTATATTCTTGCAGCTTGTGAGTTATTCTCATCAAGCAGAGACATAAGACGATAGAATGGGGTGAAAGAGATATAGAAGAGGTAGATAGGTTAGAGGAAGAGAAATAGAATGGTAAAATTCGAAGCTATGATGGAGAGGAGAAAGAAAGAGATGAGAGGGGCCCAACAATGGTGGCTATACCGTCCCTAATATGTAAGTCTTGAGTTCACTCTTGAATGTTGAGTGGTTCCGGATAAGACGCAGATCACAGGGGAGCGCGTTCCATAGTCGTATGGCTGAGATGGAGAATGACATGGAGAAAAATTTTGTGTTATGTAAAGGTACAGCCAAGATGCTAGACGTATCCGATCTGGTATTGCGGTTGTGGAATGATGATAGGTGTTTAATGTGAGAAGATAAGTATTGGGGGCACCAGTGGCTAAGAAATCGATGAAGTAAGCACATCGTGTGGAGATCGCGTGCCTTATGAGGGCGTATCCAACCTAGCTGGGAGTATGAAGGACTGATATGATCATACAACCGTATATTGCATACGTATCTAACGCAAGCGTTCATCACTAGCTCGAGGCGTCTCGAATTTTCACTATTTGTGCCGTGTTGAACTACATCACAGTAGTAAAGATTAGGCAAGACTAGTGTTTGGACTAATTTTTGTTTAACATGGGTTGGAAATATTTTTCTAAATTTCTGAATTGCATGTAGGGAGGAGAGCGATTTCCGGCAAGCTGTAACTGTTTGTTCTTCCCAGTTTAGGTGTTCATCCAAGATTATTCCAAGGTCTTTTACTGTTTTTTGGTATGGTAGTTGGGTACCATTGAGGTGTATTTGAGGGACTGTTTCGTGAAAGTACCGACTGATTAACTTTGGATGAGATATAAGTATGACCTGGGATTTCTTGGGGTTTAGTTTCAGACCTAGGTTCTGTGCCCATCGAGAAACAGAGCAAAGATCTGCGTTCATACTCGCTACTGCGTCAGCAATGTTCTTGGGGCTTGCACTTATGTACAGTTGGATGTCGTCGGCATATAGATGGTAGTTGCAGGAGTGAATCACTGAAGAAATATCATTAATGTACAGCGAGAAGAGTAATGGACCAAGGACGGAGCCTTGGGGAACTCCAGAGCGCACGTTTTTCCATGATGACTTTTCCGACCCACAAATGACTTGTTGACTTCTGTTTTTGAGGTAGCTGTCGAACCAGTGTATTGCGCTGTTTGAGAAATTCAGCTGCTTCATTTTAATTAGTAATATATCAAAGTCAACTGTATCAAAAGCCTTGCTAAAGTCAAGCAGTGTTAGGATGGTAGCTTCACGTCTGTCCATAGCATGTTTAATGTCATCAGTTACTTTGATTAATGCAGTTGCTGTACTATGGTGCTTTCGAAAGCCTGACTGATATTTGTCATGGATGTTATGAGTTTTGAGGTAGTCCGTCAGCTGTTCATGGACGATGTATTCTAGGGCTTTAGATATTGCAGGTAGTATGCTGATCGGCCTGTAGTCACCTGGCGACTTAGGCTCTGCTTGGTTCTATTTTGGAGTTTCCTATAAGCTTCGTACGCCTCGGGAGTTGGGTTACGCTTGAAGGCCCTATGTGCAGCATCACGTTTATTCATTAACTGGCGTAATGCAGTGGTGAGCCACGGAGCGGGAGCTCTCTTTACCTTGACAGTGCGTTGAGGAGCATGTTTATCATACAGTGCAAAGATTTTGCGACATAATTCCCGAATTTTTCCGTCTAAAGTCGGTTCATTGCTTATATCATACCAAGGGATGTCTGAGCAATCCTTTTGAAGAGCGTCATGGTTAACATTTTTTAGGTTTCTGTAGGTTACCAGGTGAGATTTTTCTTTGGTAGTATGCACTGAGTAATTTAAGAATATCACGTCATGAGCAGAGAGTCCTGGAGCAGATGTCTGATTGGCGCGAATTATTTTATCTGGTCGCTTTGTTGCCATTATATCTATGAGTGTATGGCTGTGTGGCGTGTGATGAGTTGGGTCCAGCGGTGTTAAACTCATATCATTGGAGTGGAACAGTCTCCTTAGTTTTTCTGCAGAGGGAGATTTTAACTGTAAGTCGATGTTTGTGTCGCCCATAATGATAATGTGTTCATACAGTGTCACGAACGAGGACAGGGCAGACTGAAAGGAGGACATAGCACCGACGTTTGGAGGTTTATAGATTACTCCAATTAGCAGTTTCTGATTTGATGTATTTATTTCGAAAAACAAGAACTCTGCTTCTCCTTCACACTTTGCATCCGATGTGCATAGTATAGTAGGTCTCAGATCAGAGCGAACATAGGCACCCACACCACCCCCGCGTCGTGTTTCACGATCTGCCCTTAGGAGAGTGTAACCAGTGATTCGGATAGCGTCGGAAGAGATGTTTGGTTTCAACCAAGTTTCAGAGACGAGGATAATATGGAACAGCGATTGGCAGAACAGGTTACAGAACTCGTCGAAGTGAGCCGTTAGCGACTGAGCGTTCGCGTGGGCCACAAAGAGCCCACCGCCGGAACCGGTCCGTCCCATTGTGGCCGCCTGTAGGACCGACCGCGCTCCGTTTACCTGCTGGCCGGAAGAGGGACAAAAGCTGGATTTCGCGGGGGAAGACATATTTACAGGTGTGTCCAAGGTCGTGACTGACTCAAGCGTCTGTGGGCTAAAGGTGAAAGACAAGCTGGAGGTATCGGAGAAGGGAGCGAAAAGAAAGATGGAAAGTGGCAGTGGTGCTTACGAAAAAGATAATATTAGTAGTAGTGGTAGTGACAAGGATGAAAATAACAGATATAGAAAGGCGGTTTTAAGGAGATTCCTGTTAATGGTGAATGTTAATTCCCGTTTGACTGACAATATGAATATAGTTAACAAAAAATTTTGCGCGCTTGGCAAGTCCAAATGACTCACCATCGCTGCCAAATTTTTGCCCCCCCCCCCCCCCCCCCCCCCCAGTGGAGGGTTATGAAACACGTATGTTGTGTGGCGGCGATGGCGAGGCATTGCAGAGTCTCTGACCAGAGAGCTATTTGTCGTTCCTAGTTTGCGCTTGACTGCGCGAGAGTGCAGTTCAGTTGCGAGGCAGTTGCAGTCGAGTCGCAGTAGAGTTCAGTTGCATGTAGGGAGTTAGCTGTTGTGTGAGGAGTCGGCGGGCGTCGACATGGCACTCTGGTCAAGATTCACGACAAGGTATATTTTTTAATAAGGTAATGAAGCAGCATTGCGCACATCTGATAATGTAGTGTAAATTAACTGTAACTAATTTGTTCAAGAATCGCCCCAATAATAATTTTTGTTTTCAAACCAAGCACTTTAACAAAACAAACATTTTATTGAAAGAATATTTGCCTTCCATTTCCTTTAAAAAAAAATTTACTTAAGTTCAAACAATGTTTGCGATGCATTTCCTCCAAGCTATGGCGAAAAATAAGAGCAGATGCAGTTTTACTGAGGTAAGAATTTGAGTTTAATTATTGCACAGGGCCTAAGATCGACATTTCGGTCTATTTGCGTTTTCATTGTCACTGAGATTTTATTATCACTGAATTGACTTTCATTTTGTGGGGAGCTTACACTAGGGTCAGATTGCTATTATATTTTCATTTAATTGTCATTGTCTTTAAATTTAATTGCTGTGAGGTTACACTTAGCTCTAGGTCCATTTCCATTTGAGTAAGATTAGACTTACATACTTTTTTTTGTGGGGAGGTTACAACGTAGGCTGTTTCAGATCTAGTAATTTGACTAAAACTTCAGAAATGAAACTTCTCACTATTATAAAAAAAAACCTGTTGACAGTTACCATGAGATTCCTGTATTATTATTGCACAAATTTCACGACAAAGATTTTTTTTTCGGGACTGTTCCCTACTTTAATTTGGCTCTAATATTTTTCTAACCTTTGTGTGTTCTGATAGCGTTATGTAAGAGAATTCTTTTTTTTTCAAAAATCAAATTAATTAATAATTATCTTGGGTCAACTATGAGTCAAGCATGACTGTCTAATTTAGCTAACTAAAGGTGCCGATACTGATGAGGCAATTTCAAAATTTGTAGTCGAAAAAAAAAAGAAATTCTGTGCTACGTGCTAGTTACTTGTCACTGAGCAGACCTTCGGTTCTTGCTCTGATTCCTTAATTATCTGCTAAACTGAGCGTTTTTTAAAATTATTGTAAGCTGCTATATACATTTTGTACATTTTTCTGTCTATATATATTTTCTGGTAAATTTAGTCAAGTTTTTGTAGGTAGAAAATAAGTTTCAAGCAAGCCCTTTTCTCACCATTCGCTTCGTACTTTTTGACTTTCTTTTCAACGTTTCACACCGTTTCGTGTAGACTTGTTTTTTCTATATTTGTTTACCTTTCATACTCATCTCTGTCCTCTTTAAAGCGCACGATGAATTTTCTGCTTCTCTTTTCATACATTTAATATACCTAATTACGCCAATGATTTTAGGATTTGGTTTAGCAGGCATGTTGTTAATTTTGTGGAGCCAGTGTCGGTCGTTCGTTTGCACAGTTTGCAGCAACTCCATCTGTTGATAGGGTTTCCTTCATTTTCCAAAGTATCTACGTACAAAGTAAGCCTGAGAATGTGTCTCGAGCCACCCATCGTATACTTCTTCAGGCCGTATAAACGCCTGCGCAGAACGCATGCGAATTTGTTGTCTCGCTTCTTCAATTTCTTTGCACTGAAGAGTAAGTAGTAGATCTTGCAGTTTTCTCCAGAGTGACTGTTCCACGTGGAAATAGTATTCACGTACTTCGGCTGTTGGTAGCACAACTTCAATCGCAGATATCGCTGCTGATTCGAGATCTACGATCACGTTTACAGATTTCCATTCTAGAATATTTTCCACCAAATTTCGGAAAAGACGGATGTATGTTTATTTTCTTTTGTTTGGCAATAATACAAAGGCAACTGGATATATGCTTGTCTTATTATTTGCACTCTCAAAGTCGGCGTGTATGGTGTATATTTGCGAAAACTGTTTGCTATAGCAGTTGAACGTTCCATCCATACCGAGCGATGTGGCGCAGTGGTTAGACACTGGACTCACATTCGGGAGGACGACGGTTCAATCCCGCGTCCGTCCGTCCTGATGTAGGTTTTGCGTGATTTCCCTAAATCACTCCAGGCAAATGACAGGATGGTTCCTTTGAAAGGGCACGGCCGACTTCCTTCCCCTTCCTTGCCTAATCCAATGAGCCTGATGACCTCGCTGTCTGGTCTCCTTCCCCAAACAACCCAACCACAACCCGTACCATCCATAAAAAGAGTCTTCTTTACTTCGTAGAGCTTATCTTTCAGCTCTTCCGCTAAAAACTATTATCCTTTCTCTTAATTTGTTATCGATAACAGAAAACTACTGTCGTAATTCATAGTTAGTAACTCTGCTTTGAGATCGATTTCTTCTCTTGTCTGCGAATCTCTCTCATTAGCCTGCGATTTTGTGCGCGTGTATTTAAAGCGCTCTTCGTTGCTAGCTGCTCTGGCGTTTCAGTGACACAAGATCATACCCTCGATTATACAGGCAACCTAGCTCCTCTGAATATATTTTGGAAGAAGAAATCTCTTCCTGTGGCCTTATCTTTGGTTGGTTCGAAGTCTTCCATAGTTCCTACGAAGCGTCATCCAGAGCTCCACGCTGATGCTCGAGTGAAAAAACCACCATGGAATCCTTGCTTTTAAGCATTCCTCGGCAGTGGTTTGTCTTTTGTCTTATAAAGCGGCAGCCCACATTCACGTCTTCTTTCGTTCTCTTCACCATATAAGAATAACCTTCATAGTGGTAACATAGCTACAGCAAGTGGTCATTGAAACTTCCATATCGGAACCATTTGGACAGAAGTACAGAAAGTGCGCGATGTCAACCCTACGACAAGTGTCTGTTCCGAGCGTCGGCTACTGTGGAAGAGGAGGTCTATCGTGTGTAGTGTCCCTTTTGCAATATTCACCCTTATCGAGGTGAAACATAAATAAAAATTACTGTATGTGACCGAAAATGAACTGCAAACATCGATTTATCTGCGAAAGGGAATAACAATAACTGTAAAAATATACAATATAGATCGATAGATGCAGAAAAGACATTATTTTTAGTGTATGAGATTATAATGTGTAAGTAATTAAAAGAGGTATTATCATCTCTGTAAGAGTATAAAACACAATGCAATGTTCATTCTTCTGTCTAGTCTGTTTTGTTCTATTCGTTCTGGTGTTAGCTGGAATAAGGTACGCAAGCTATTGTGCTGCGCTAGCATTTGTTTTTGTCGTAACGTAATTGCAAATATTTAATGGTGTAAACTGTGTCCTAGTAAGAATATATTAGTATAAAGTGATCTCCGTGTGTTATTTCAAGAACCTACGCCACATTTATCTTATGAAAAGGATATTTAATGAAAATTATTTAGCATGTTTCCAGCTGCTGCGGAGCGAGTAACAGTGATCTCTGATTGTTAACAATTAGCCGCCATTACGCGGTACGTTTAAAAATATTTTTTCACAGCACAATGTCTGATAGCCGGAGCGGAAGAACTTATGTAAAAATATTCAGTGAGATTAATTGAAGTAATCCAGTGAAATAATTTTATTAAAACTTGTCTATTTTCTGTGATAGTGAACTGGAGCTGAGTATTACCACGCTTTTGCATTTACAGTAATTTGTAGGGAGCCTGGCGCTCGATAAAACCAGATATAATACGTAATTGGCAACCTACGAAATTCATTATTTTGCTTATTATATCTCTTTTGTATTTTTTTTGAAAGCTAAAAGTAAAAACTAACTCCACTAAAAATTAGTAACAGATCACGATAAATCAAATCAGTAACAGATCACGATAAATCAAACAAATTTACTAGGAGAGTGTTTCCTCTAAATAAATAGTTACATTACTTTTTTTAAGAGATATAATACGTGGCAGAGTGCGGCCGTGTCTGGGGAGCAGATAGTTTAAAGCACTCACGACAGTCCGGGCGCAGATAAACCGTGACACGAAAGGAGCAGGTATTGAGCGCATATTTCACGTATTTCTGGTCAGGCACAAATTTCACTCGGCGCAGTTTTCATGGATTCGGTACCGGCAAAATCTCACCAAATCTCATCTAACGTCAACATCTTAATTCAGAGACTCTACATTATTATAATGGATAACATTTTGTTTTATATAATTAATTCCAAACATAGACAGTATTAAAGAGCGTACCAGTATTTATGGTCTCTCTGAATGGAACTGAATAATTTAGATGAATGTGTGCCCGAGATTCCCCGATTGGAAACAAGGGCTGCACAAGCGTCAGAATTCATTTGGGGAGTTCCCTGCTGCGCGATCGAAATCACTGTGTGTCATTCGTGATAAAGCATATGATATCGTGTTCAGCTTAAATTTGTATCAAAACTTTCACAGTTCCCGTGTTAAACGGCATGCTGACAAGTCGAAACACACAAGATGTTAATCGTTTTTGGAAGCTGAAGTTCACTGCCAAGAATTGTCTTAGTGATCATACAAATAGAAATTGAAAAGCTGTGTGATCATACAGTTCACAGGAAGTTACAAACAGTAATGTCTTTCATCTGCAAAGGACGCACAGGTTCATTGACAGTTAATGTATATAATATCATAATGACAGGTCAGTTTCTTGAATACTATTTTCGTGGAGCCGTGTTGCCCATCTGACTTTGTCTGTGTGTCCATCCAAACACTACCCAAGTTTGGTCTGTTTAAAATCAAGAGTTTTTAATCATGTGTTAAAAACACTGTTTAATACACCTTATAAATTAAACATGGTTATATTAAAGTGTCTTAATCAATGTTTAAATCTATTTTTTTTAAATAGCCTATTTATACATATTTTCACCAGACAGCGTGATAATGTCCGCGCGAGGGTGGGGCAGTCCGTCGCTATCTCACCAAATCTTACCAAGGGGGGAGGGGGGGCACCAAATTAAAAAAAAAAAAAATTTGACGAATTTGTAAACTTTGGACAACATGGTCCAGAGGAGTAACAGCGCCCTGATAATACTAGGGTTAAAAGCTATTAAGAACGACGTCTTTGAAACGCGTACCATTTAGTGTTGGGAATAATTCAAAGGAAACACAAACACTCCTGTCGTCCACCGCGGCGCTCAGAGTCACAGACCCAAGTTACGACACCTGAAGATGGTATTTAAGAGCCCGAAACCGGTCGTATTCTAAATAAAAGAACCTTATAACTGTAGCGGTATTTTCAACCTCTGGTCAATGAAAACAGTTGATTCACTCAGTTGCTGGAAAACAAGCGACTCATTCAGTTGCAGCTTTATGTTTATCGGTTGAATTATTTATTCATTTCTGAAAGCGACCAAATGGAAACGGTCGACATAAACCGATGGTGTTTTGGGTATTGAGTTATTTATTCATTCTTTTCAAGGAGAACCAGTCTTTAGTTTGTTTCTGTCAATTGAAGTATGTTTTCATTTGTTCATTCAAATAATAACCACTATTTAGTGGTTCAACTGACTTAGTTATCGCCGGCCGCTGTGGCCGAGCGGTTCTAGGTGCTTCAGTCCGGAACCGCGCAACTGCTGCGGTCGCAGGTTCGAATCCTGCCTCGGGCGTGGATGTGTGTGATGCCCTTACGTTAGTTAGGTTTAAGTAGTTCTAAGTTTAGGAGACTGATGACCACAGATGTTAAGTCCCATAGTGCTCAGAGCCATCTGAGCCATGTTGACTGAGTTATCCAGTTATTACTCTGAGTGAAACCAGTCTGTACTTTTATTAGGTGAAGTAAGGCAGTGAGTGATGTGCACATATCCCCACAGAGTAACCCCCCCCCCCCCCGAAGTGGTGTATGTGACAACATCTACGCTACTGGCCATTAAAATTGGTATACCACGAAGATGACGTCCTACAGACGCGAAATTTAGCCGACAGGAAGAAAAAATGTGTGATATGCAAATGATTAGCTTTTGAGAGCATTCACAGAAGGTTGACGCCGGTGGTGACACCTACAACGTGCTGACATGAGAATAGTTTCCAACTGATTTCTCATACACACACAGCAGTTGACCAGCATTGCCTGGTGAAACGTTGTTGTGATGCCTCGTGTAAGGAAGAGAAATGCGTTCCATCACGTTTCCGACTTTGATAAGGGTCGGATTGTAGCCTATCGCGATTGCGGTTTGTCGTATCACGACATTGCTGCTCGCGTTGGTCGAGATCAAATGACTGTTAGCAGAATATGGAATCGGTGGGTTCAGGAGGGTAATACGGAACACCTTGCTGTATCCCAATGGCCTTGTATCACTAGCAGTCGAGATGACAGGCATTTTATCAGCATGGCTGTAACGGATCGCGCAGCCATGTCTTCATCTCTGAGTTAACAGATGGGGACGCCGGCCGCGGTGGTCTCGCGGTTCTAGGCGCTCAGTCCGGAACCGCGCGACTGCTACGGTCGCAGGTTCGAATCCTGCCTCGGGCATGGATGTGTGTGATGTCCTTAGGTTAGTTAGGTTTAAGTAGTTCTAAGTTCTGGTGGACTGATGACCTAAGATGTTAAGTCCCATAGTGCTCAGAACCATTTGAACCATTTGATGGGGACGTTTGCAAGACAACAACCATCTGCACGAACAGTTCGACCACGTTTGCAGTAGCATGGACTATCCGCTCAGAGACCATGGCTGCGGTTACCCTTGATGCTGCATCACAGACAGGAGCGCCTGCGATGGTGTACTCAATGACGAACCTGGGTGCACAAATGGCAAAACATCATTTTTTCGGATGAATCCAGGTTCTGTTTACAGCATCATGATGGTCGCATCCGTGTTTGGCGACATCGCGGTGGACGCACATTGGAAGAGTGTGTTCGTCATCGCCATACTGGCGTATCACCCGGCGTGATGGTATGGTGTGCCATTGGTTACACGTCTCGGTCACCTGTTGTTGGCATTGACGGCACTTTGAACAGTGGACGTTACATTTCAGATGTTTTACGACCTGTGGCTCTACCCTTCATTTGATCCCTGTGAAACCTACATTTCAGCAGGATAATGCACTACCGCATGTTGCATGTTCGACTGCTGCCCTGGACAGCACATTCTGCAGATCTCTCACCAATTGAAAACGTCTGGTCAATGGTGGCCGAGAAACTGGCTCGTCACAATACGCCAGTCACTACTCTTGATGAACTGTGGTATCGTGTTGAAGCTGCATGGGCAGCTGTACCTGTACACACCATCCAAGCTCTGTTTGACTCAATACTCAGGCATATCAAGGCCGTTATTACGGCCAGAGGTGGTTGTTCTGGGAACTGATTTCTCAGGATCTATGCACCCAAATTGCGTGTAAATGTAATCACATGTTAGTTCTCGTATAATATATTTGTTCAATTAATACCCGTTTGTCTGCATTTCTTCTTGGTCTAGCAATTTTAAATGCCAGTTCTGTAAATGGGTAAGCCAAGATTAAAATAAGCAATATACGAGGGTTGGAACCCGCTCGGCGTTAGCGTCGTAATGCTGCCAGGGCCAGGAAAGCAGCCGGTATGAGGAAGTGCCTAGTCCCCACTAGCGCAGGTTCAGACAGTGCTGTGCTCGCATCGGTCACCTCCTCGCGCCGGCTGTACCCCTGGCACAGGTCCCGGCAGTACTCTGCTCGCATGGGCAACAGCACAACCAACTCGCGCTCGCATCGGCCACTGCGCCACCTCCTCGCGCCGGCTGTACCCCTGGCCCTGACAGCAGCACCATGCGCGCCCGCCTCCAAACTACCAATCGCCCTCGACGGAAAAAGAGTGAAAAAAAGTGTTGAAGTGAACGAAATAACTCAAACCCAGAATACTGTGGAAGTGAAATCACATAAATTCAGAGACTGAGTAAACACATTCATGTAACTGACATAACCGAAAAATACTTGTCCAGTCTTTCTGGATATAATTTCATTTTTGATCTATTGTTTGAAAAATGACTAAAATAAATATTACTATCCTCTCTTCTGCATCAAATTAATTCTTGAGACGAAAATAATGTCCTTCCTTTATAGACAGAGATTTTGTTTTGTGTGTTGCACAATATATGTTGGAGAATTGTTACCTTGGATAAACAAACCGACAATGCTATCTATATAAATGCTGGTGTAACTAATGTCATTTCTAGAATTAAATTTTCACTCTACATCGGAGTGTTCGCTGTATGTAAGGGCGTTCAACTGAGAAGAACGTTCGAATTCTCCAAACAAGATTCTTTGTTGCTCAAAGCCTATTTGTGCTATTTTTCAATCAATAATTTGCAAAATAATAATAATAATAATTTGAAAAGATAATATTTTCGTCCATGCTGTGCTGAAAGATAATTTTAAATTACTTCACTCTGAGTTGAATGGATGGATATGGTGTTATGGGCGCTCAACAGTGTAGTCTTTAGCGCCCGTCTGAGTTGAAATAATTTCAAGTGTACCGCTACAATATGCCTTCTGTTGCTTGCAGACGAAGCTAAAGTTCTGAAGCGGGCTAGATTATTTGGCATGGAATAACTTACACATAAATTTTTCATACATATACTAAATATTGAAGAATGCTGAAGATTGGATGGATAGACCACGTAACTAATGAGGAGGTACTGAATCGAATTGGGGTTAAGAGGAATTTGTGGCACAACTTGACGAGAAGAAGGGATCGGTTGGTAGGACACGTTCTGAGACATCAAGGGATCACCAATTTAGTATTGGAGGGAAGTGTGGAGCATAGAAATCGTAGAGAGAGACCTGTAATGTGTATAGCATGAAGATCTTGGATAATAACTGATTGTTCTTTCTGCGATTAATATAACAGCAGAACATGTTTTATTCTCTGGTACGTCATACAGTAATGGTTGTTGTTATTTTGGTACAAAATCGTCTCTCATATTACAAATTTCACATAATTTGCGTCACACGTAATATACTGTACACAATACACACGTCACAGTTATTCTTGTTGATGGTTTTTTTGCACATTTCACACGACCTTTCGCATGGGGACGCTACATGTTCCCTGGCATGCTAGGATCACACGTTACTTTGTGACTATCATGCAAAACTATCGGTCACGTCACTTCAGTATTCTAGTCATTTCAGCGTATAGTGCTCACGATTAAGAAATGTTCATTGCAAAGATGCGAGTTACATGAGAGCATAAATACACCATGATATTATTGCATAGTTAGGCTTGACACTGAGGTTGTTTAGGATTTACATTTACTTGCAGCTTGTTCTTACTCTACAACAGTTGTGGGATATGCAGTCTATATTCTTAGTCGACAGTTTCTTGGGACAAATTAACGTTTTGCCTCCTCCACATTCTGGCTGTGCTCCCTAGGAAATTTCAAGGGAAAAAAAGAGGACGGAGCATCAGACTACCCCAACTTGACTTTGCTTTTTACATACTTTTGACATATACAAATAAAATCATAATTATATAGTGTACCATAACTTTGCATTAATAAAATACTAAAGAAATTAAGATTTCACTGGTGTTCTTTATGGGAACTACATCATCATTTGGCACGCATGTTTTAAAGGTCCGTTACACAAAACAGATAAATCTTAAACTAATCTCTCGCACAGACTCAGATAATTTGCTATTGTTTGTTTACAAGAATAATTTCAGTGTTTGGTTTTGTGCATACACTACACAAGTAATTTTGTTTCATCAAGTACGATAGATCTTCGCAGTTTGCCGTTGCTCGTCGACGCCGCCGAAGGCGTTGTGTCGCCACGCTTCGAATATTCTCGGGAAGACGCCGTTGGTTTGAGGAACGCCCGGCAGGTACACAATGCCGGGTGTCGATCCCATGACCCTCAGCGCCGTTTCTGCTTGGCCGACGCCGACGCCCTTGGTTCTGTAACGCCCCTCATACGATGTTGTACGGCTAAGCTGCACAGCTCCTCTGCACGTACATGAAAAAAAAAAAAATCACACAGCAACATTACATTCTATTTAGTCGCTGATGTTGATCTGCAGCGGAAGAAAGACATGAAAACAGTTTGTAATTATTGCCAAGCTCAAAGCCAGTTCAGTAAGTATTCGCAGCGTCACATGGCATGTTTGCTTTTCATTTCTTAACACGTAACTGTATGCTTGACAAACGCGCTTGCGCAAGCGTGCTTTAACAAGCACGCACAAATCGCAGCACCTACACACGGTTCAAGCATGCTTGTATATGCATTAGTTTGTTTACTAGAAAAATGTCAAACTCAGATGACGATTCGCTGGCGTTGGCAACCTCTTTCCTTGTGTTACGAAAAAAAGGATAAAAAGTGATATGTGGATTGACATGAAATGATCGTATGGCATTGTTGGCCGGGAGGCCCCATGCGGGGAAGTTCGGCCGCCGTATTGCAAGTTCTTGTTAGTTGACGCCACTTCGGCGACTTGAGTGCGTCAGTGATGATGAAATGATAATGAAGAACACACAACACCCAGTCATCACGAGACAGTGAAGATCTCTGACCCCGCCGGGAATCGAACTTTTTTTTTTGTAGCCATATATATTTATTTAAATATATTAACAACGATACATTAAAAAAAAAATTTACTCTATTAACCTATTATATTCCTAGTGTTGGTTAATATTACTGTCATTTTATAGGTTTTCGTTTTTATATTTTTCCTTTTTCGTTTTTCTCTTATTGTTGTTCCTTAAAACCTTTTACATGGCCATTTGTCATCTTTTTTTTGGGGGGTAGACATTGCAGGACAGGCATAACAGTTTATATTTAGCATCGATGCATTGATTTTGAGTTCATGTTTCTGTATGTGATGCACTTGTGATGCCACACGCACATTGTGTATTCTGGTTTGATCTCTTTCTCTAGTTTACACTGTTAGGTGGGACAGTATGAGGGAAACATCACCATGATAGATGGAGCAGAAGTGGAAGAGATTTTCTTGCATATACTACAGATTATACATAAATTGAAGAAGAGAGAAAGTTTTGTCATATTATTAAGAGAAGCAGAAAGGAGAGTGTGAGTAAACAATAGAATTTTATAGTCACAAAGTAAAAATAATAATAATAGTTATGAGTAGTTGGCACTTTCCACTAAGTAATGCTTGTCTCCTAGGCAGTATAGTACAAATAATTAAAAAAATAATTAAAAAAAAGAAACTGGTAGTACTACCGGCCATACTTTCGACACTGTTTTGGCTGCGAGCAAGAACCCGGGACCCCGTGCTCGGGAAGCGGGAACGCTACCGCAAGACCACGAGCTGCGGACGATATGTGGATCAAAAAGTGGGTAAAGAAACGAAAAACTCTATTCCCGTCTCAGTTTATCGCGGCAAACTCATATAGAAATTATTTAAAAGCACTGCTGAGTTTCCTTCTCTCTTTCTCCAAGTAGTACGGTATTCTTTGACTTCACTTACAATACGCTACAACTTTCGTGCAAGACTAAATAAAAATTAAATCAAATCATATAACTGACAAATGCTTGCACAAGCCTTCCTATTCTAGGTACACACTCTCAAGCATACACAAGCAACGCTTGCACGAACTTTTTTTTTTTTTTTTAGTCGTCAGTCTTCTGATTGGTTTGATGCGGCCAGCCACGAATTCCTCTCCTGTGCTAACCTCTTCATCTCAGAGTAGCACTTGCAGCCTACATCCTCAATTATTTGCTGGATGTATTCCACTCTCTGTCTTCCTCTACAGTTTCTGCCCTCTACAGCTCCCTCTAGTACCATGGAAGTCATTCCCTCATGTCGTAGCAGATGTCCTATCATCCTGTCCCTTCTCCTTATCAGTGTTTTCCACATATTCCTTTCCTCTCCGATTCTGCGTAGAACCTCCTCATTCCTTACCTTATCAGTCCACCTAATTTTCAACATTCGTCTATGGCACCACATCTCAAATGCTTCGATTCTCTTCTGTTCCGGTTTACCCACAGTCCATGTTTCACTACCATACAATGCTGTACTCCAGGCGTATATTCTCAGAAATGTCTTCCTCAAATTAAGGCCGATATTTGGTATCAGTAGACTTCTGTCGGCCAGGAATGCCTTCTTTGCCATAGCTAGTCTGCTTTTGATGTCCTCCTTGCTCCGTCTGTCACTGGTTATTTTACTGCCCAGGTAGCAGAATTCCTTAATTTCATCAACCCTGATGTTAAGTTTGTCGCTGTTCTCATTTCTACTACTTCTCATTACCTTCGTCTGTCATCGATTTACTCTCAATTCATATTCTGTACTCATTACACTGTTCATTCCGTTCAGCAGCTCATGTAATTCTTCTTCACTTTCCTCAGGATAGCAATGTCATCAGCGAATCGTATCAATGAATCATTGATATCCTTTCACTTTGAATTTTAATTTCACTCCTGAACTTTTCCTTTATTTCCATCATTGCTCCCTCAATGCACAGATTCAACAGTAAGGGACGAAAGGCTACATCCTTGTCCTACACCCTTTTTAGTACAAGCACTTCGTTCTTGGTCATCCATTCTTATTATTCCCTCTTGGCTGTTGTACATATTGTGTATGACCCATCTCTGCCTATAGTTTACATTTTCCCTACAAAATAGAACATTGCCTTCCACTCTGTGCTGTCTGTTATATTCATTGGTTCGATCCTGTCCAATGGATTACTTTATTTTACCCCAAATAGGGTCTGCATCTTGGGTGCATCATGTTCTTGCACATTCGCAAAAATCTCTGCCTATATGTTTGGTCTTTTACTAATAAAATTTTATATTTTGACGCTTGCTCTATTAGTAAAGACAGTTGTGGTAAGCCTCTGGATATACGAGATAATTCATTTACATTCACATTGCCTATGTCATTTATATACATAATCTGGAATCTATACCACTGCAATACTAATGCCCACCTCGCTAACTTAAGATGCAATAACACTGTTCTACAAAAAAAACCTTTTTTTCTATTTCTGATAAAAAATATTGTGATCCTAGTTGTATTTTGAATGCTGAATTGAAAACTGTTTTTGGTTTCTTTCTGTCAGGGATAGTTTACGAGTAATCGCAATTTTATTTCTCTTTTCAGTTTCTGATGTAGGGCAGCAAACGTGAGGTGAAATTCGATAAACAAATGCACATCTTTATGATGTTATAAGTTCATCACATTAATGGAGGGTGGGATCTAACATATAACACAGTAACCTTTGTGTATACACTTTGAAGAATTTATTTGACATGAGAAATTACAGAAAATTGACAAACAATGAGCCACTGCCTTGTAATGCACATCAATTTTTTTTCTTGTATTGTGAATCTTTCTTCTCTCGAATGATAGTCCAGCAATAATCTGCTAACATAGAAGGTACCCACTTCCCTTCATAGCGCCTTTCTATGGTAGAAATATCTTTATGGAATCTTTCCCCATGTTCATCTGATACGTCACTACAACTATCTGTGAAGTAGTCCAGATGAGAGTCCATCATATGTACCTTCAAAGATATATTGCAACCCAAATCCTGATATGATTTGATCATATCCTTCACCATTGCTTTGTAGTTAGTAGCTCTTCTTCTTCCGAGGAAGTTTTCCGACACCATCTTGAAACAGTCCCATGCGGTTTTTACTTTATCAGTTAAACATGCTTCGAAATTTGCACCTTTCTGCAGCTCCCTGATTTGTGGGCCCACAAATACACCTTCCTTTATTTTTGCAGCTGAAAGACGGGGGAATTTGGTAGCTAGATATGCAAACCCACAGCCTGTTGGATCCATGGCCTTCACGAATTGTTTCATCAGGCCAAGTTTGATGTGAAGCGGCGGAAGTAGTATATATTCAGGAACTACCAGACTTTCACGTTGTACATTTTTTTCGCCAACTTTCCGTCTTCGCCTAGACCATTTCTTTTTCATGTAGTGTGAATTTCGGTCTCGACTATCCCACTCGCAAAGAAAACAGACGTACTTTGTGTAGTCTTGTTGCATTCCAAGTGCCATAGCAATTACCTTGAAATCTGCACATATTTTCCATTTGTGTTCATTGTATTTTAATGAATTTAGCATCCTTTGTACGAATTCGTAATTCTCTTTTGTCAAACTAGCGTAAGCTACTGGAACAGAGGGTATTTTATTTCCGTTATGGAGCAAAACACCCTTCAGACTTGTTTTCGATGCATCTATGAAAAGTCTCCACTCCTGTGAAATATAAGTGAAGTTCAGCACTTTCATCAGGCCAGTAACGTCATTGCAAAATGTCAGTGCTTCATCAGTTGAAAAATAAGAAATAAAGGAATGTTCTCCGTGACTGAACACACTGATTTTAGTACTTTGGTGCAGTAGATTATACTCTTGTAATCTTGAACCAAGCAGCTGTGCCTTTTGTTTACTTAGTCCTAGATCACATACTAAATCATTTAAATCTGCCTGTGTTAATAAATGTGGTGATGACTCACTTGTGCAGTGATATAAAGAATCATCTGTGATTTCTTCAGTACTACTTATTTTACTGTCACTCGGAATTTGACCTCGAGCTCTTGAAGGTACTGGAAGGTTGTCGGAATGCTGCACTGGCATTCTCGCTGAAGGCACATCTGGGACAACAATGTGCCTCTTCGACTTTTTGTTTGTAAAACCCTGAATTTTTGTTAGACCGAAATAATCAGTAACATGGTCCTTAGGCTCCCTCCACACCATGGGAACAGCAAACAATGCCACATTCTCTTTACCTTTCCACCACTGAATTAGTTTGCAGTAACATGTAGCACAACAGAAATGTGGTGCCCATTCTTTATCTTTGTCTCCTACCGCTACTCCAAAGTAATGTTTGTCTGCTTTCTTTATGACTGAAGAAATTTTCTTCCTATTTCTGGCAAAAGTGAACTTCCCACAGATGTAGCAGAAGTTGTCTGGCTCATATCGACATCCACGACGATGTGGCATTTCTACAAATTTAAAAATACCACTTTGGTAATACACCTGTATTAAATTAATAGTAGGGAACTAGAGGAACGCTGCTGTGTAAAAACAAGCAGTCGTTTTACCTTCAGCACCAGGCTCAATCAGTTTACACACAGGAACTAAGAAATTCAACCGTGCTCAGAAATATGACAGACAGTTACTTGTCAGCCAAAACACCCACTCGTTAAGACTGACACAAATTGCGGCTAACACCACTGTTGTAAACTCGATGCACCTGCCCCTAGGAGGCGTGAAGCTTTACTGCCGAGGCAGCGACCGGCTGTCGCCGTTCGAGTTAATGAGATGTTTCAGGTGGTCTTAATGACATAGGTGTGGCGGGGGATAACCTAATGATGTCTGATTCTTCCCACCTGCTGCTGCACAAGAAATTGTCACGTCCTATCACTACTGGATGCGGCAACATACCCGTATTTCTCTATAACGTCTCTGTGTTTGCCATGAATTGTGAATATACATATATATACATATTACATAAAAAGTATCCCTGACAACGATATTTTCTTTACATATTTGAATTTCCCACGGTAATATGGTCTAGAAGCACATACTTTAATATCAGAAATAGAACCCATGTCGAACAGTGTAATTAGAAAGCAAGCAAAAAGCTCCAGGCTTGGTGATCACAAAATACTTTAACCTTCTTACAATATATATATATATATATATATATATATATATATATATATATATATATATCAATGGAAGTTTTTCATTGCCCAGACGACAGTGAAGGCTTCTAGTTACGTCACTGTGTATGAGCTTTCGCAACTGGAAAGCACCCTGCTTGTAAAACCTATCATCTCTGATCTCTTTTCTGTTTCTTCTATGTGGAACAAATAAGCCCCACAGACCACAAGAAGATGCATCACTCGAAAAGCTAAAATCGATTTCCATATTGGGATGATATAAGATATTTGCATTAAACAATGATTGCTTAATACCTTCGAATGTTTGCTGTCATTTTGCCGACCAAACCCACGATATGTTTTTACTCAAGAGATTTAACAGTAGGTCATTACTCAGTATTTGTCCGGCACGAGACTGAAAAAAGAGAAACCAGCCCAATGAATGCCTTTTTGTCTGAGCTCCACGGAATTCTTCTATTGTTATCTTCTTCTTGGGATTGGGTGAAATAATATGTCCTAAGAATTTTATCTTGCCTCTCCCAAACTTAAGCTTATCTAAATTAGCAGTAATGCCAGCATCTGCAAATTCTTGTAGAGCCTCTGGTAAGATGTCAACATATTCTTCCCATGTGGTGTTTGCCAACGATATATCATCCACATAGAGGGTGACTTTGTCTGGACCTAAGACTGTAAAGGTGTAATAAACACTCCCTGTAATAAATGGTCGTGGGCTAACGTTTAATCCAGTCGGATTAGATAAAAGCAGTACATTTTCTGGATTCTTCTGATAATTTGAGATCTATTGATGTTAGATACCACATCAAAGAATTTCTGTATTTGCTTGTCTATGATTTCTGGCCTGGTACACCCAGCATCATAATTTTATTGACATCTCTTGCACCCAAATCAGCAACAGCAACTAGAGGACCACAGTAAGACAACATGAATGTTTCTACAACTGCCCACTAGATCAGCTTTCTGATTTCTACAGTTACAGCTACCTTTTTTGCCCATGGAACAGAATAACTAGCTTGGCAAAAGCTTTCATGAGGTATTACTGTACATGTATCCTGTTATAATTCCCAGTTGTTCAGCAAATACACTCACATGTTTGTTTAACAACTCAGTTAGTTCATTTTGTTGGATTGTGATGAGGTTATCGGATTCTATCTGAACCTAATTAAGTGAGTCGTAACAGATATTCTAATATGCAATTTTTTCGGCCACTTACATTTTCTATTAATACTCTGGCAGTACTTGCCATGTACACCATGTGATCAAAAGTATCCGGACACTCCCAAAAACATACGTTTTTCATATTAGGTGCATTGTGCTGCCACCTACTGCGAGATACTTCATATCAGCTACCTCAGTACTCATTAGACATGGTGAGTGAACAGAATGGGGCACTCCGCGGAACTCAAGGACTTCGGACGTGGTCGGGTGATTGGATGTTACTTGTGCCATAAGTCTATGCGCGAGTTTCCCACACTCCTAAACATCCCTAGGTCCACTGTTTCCGATGTGATAGTGAAGTGGAAACGTGAAGGGCCACTTACAGCACAAAAGCATAGAAGCCGACCTCGTCCGTTAACTAACAGAGACTGAGAACAGTTGAAGAGGGTAGTAATGTGTAATAGGCAGACATCTATCCAGACAATCCCACAGGAATTCCAGACTGCATCAGGATACATTACATGTACTATGACAGTTAGGCAGGAGGAGAAAAAACTTGGATTTCATGGTCGAGCAGCTGCTCATAAGCCACACATCGCGCCGGTAAATGCCAAACGACGCCTCGCTTGGTGTAAGGAGCGTAAACATTGAACGACTGGATAGTGGAAAAACGTTGTGTGGAGTGACGAATCACGGAACACAATGTCACGATCCGATGGCAGGATGCGGGTACGGCGAATGCCTGGTGAACATCATCTTCCAGCGTGTGTAGTGCCATCAGTAATATTCAGAGGCGGTGGTGTTATGGTGTGGTCGTGTTTTCCAAGGAGGGGGCTTGCACCCCTTGTTGTTTTGCGAGGTGCTATCGCAGCACAGGCCTACATTGATGTTTGAAACACCTTCTTGCATCCCACTGTTGAAGAGCAATTCGGGGATGGGAATTGCATCTTTCAACACGATCAAGCACCTCTTCATAATGTACGGCCTGTGACGGAGTGGTTACACGACAATAACATCCCTGCAATGGACTGGCCTGCACAGAGTCCTGACCTGAATCCTATAGAACACCTTTTGGGTGTTTTGGAACGCCGACCACGTGCCAGGCCTCACCTACTGACATCGATACCTCTCCTCAGTGCAGCACTCCGTGAAGAATGGGCAGCCATTCCCCAAGAAACCTTCCAGCCCTGATTGAATGTATGCCTGCGAGTGGAAGCTGTCATCAAGGCTAAGGCTGGTCCAACACCATATTGAATTCCAGCATTACCGATGGAGGGTCCGACGAACTTGTAATCATTTTCAGCCAGGTGTTCGGATACTTTTGATCACATAGTGTCTTTCCTTTGTCTTGACCATTTCCAAAATTATCCTCCCACCTCCATTTTCAGCGCTAAGGTCGCCACTCGAGAGATCACATCATGCTTTCCTCTCTCGTAGGAACTCGCATCCGAGAACACAGGTCATTATCAATCCCCTAACTACAAGAAAAGTGCGTAATACCGCTTCTTTTATGATCATTACTTCGACCTGTACATGATGCTTTATCAGCTGTGACTGGACGCTGAGAGCACCTATCATTTTGCTATTTTTCACTGGAAAGTCGGAATCTTTCGACTCTAGCTTATCCTTTTAAATAATTGAAAATTCAAAACATTCACAAAGACTCCATTGTCTGTGACCAGATTCACATGTACGCCATAGATTTCAGCTTCGACCACTGCTTGTACTACTTCAGCGGCTGGTTGTTTACCCATACGAAGTTCGTTTAACGACTGTTGTGCTATTCCGTCTCCATCGTTATATCTTAACATCGTAATGGCGATGGCTACAGCTAGCCAGCGATGTTCCTCCTGTTGCCGCAAATGGAGCTAAATTCTGAACAGAGCTGTAGGATTTGACATGGAATGTTACCGATATACATTAAATAATTTTATTACATATATGAAAATATTTGTACCTTTTAACCACATTTTGTTCTACAGTAGTTTTTGCTAATTATACATTCGACCGATCACAGAGGCAGTTATCAACAGAGACAGCAAACATGTCTAATGGCATTCTTAATAATATGAAAATCATGAATATTTGAGATAATAATAACTAATTGTTCTTTCTGCGATTAACACAACTGCAGTACATGTTTTATTCTCGTTTACATCATATAGTAATGATTAATATTATTTTCGTGCAAAATGTCTCTTATATTGCAAATTGTTACGTAATTTGCATCACACATAATGTAATGTACATCGTACCCATGTCATAATAATTATTGTTGATGGTTTTTATTCAATTTAACATGTCTTTTCATATAGGGACGCCACATCGGTTGCCTCACATTAAGTGAAACATTAAAAGAAGACTTTAAGAGTGACGTCGGTTGTTTCATTCGACTGAGTAAACCGACTGAACGATGAAATGATTGACTGGCCAATCGGTTGTTGAAAACAGTCGGTTGTGCCATCATTAGTACCACTGCCACTAGGTGTCACTTCATCTTCGCTTAAGCTGTAAGGTCACTTATTTTAACATGATAAAGACTGCTTTTTTGGTTATCTATAACTACTTACCTATTTGTATATTCGTACTTAATTTACGGTAACTTATTTTGTAAATTCCATATAACATCACTATCTCACATTTTGTGAAGCGTTTGTCATTACTTGGGTCTGTCATAGCCTGTTTTCGGTAAGAAATTTGCACATTATTTAATCCGTGGCTCAGAAGCCATCAGTCAGCAGTTTTCGATTGTGTTGCCGCATGAGCATTTGAGGAGCTGCCAGCAGCTGACGGATGGGTAGATGCCACATCGCTACTTCATTACGCTTTCCTCTGACTACGCACTCAACAAGCCCTTATATCGTCCCTGCTACTAATTTCATCTCCACTGGAATTTCCGGTTTCGAAAATTGGTAAGAAATCTGTAACTGTGCGTGCATGCGTGGCCTCAGTTCATAATTTTCTTTGTGTGCAGCACGCTTAGCTTCCTCGTACGAGGGAATGCAACTTTTTACACTGAGGTTAGGGGGTGAAACAGTCAAACTAACAGCCTGCTATTGGTTTGTGCTCAAATATTGGGCTTTACTTCAGTCCTGTGTTGCAATTTCTAGCAGGTCTATTGTCAAACGTTTAGCCAGTGTTTCTTAAGCGATCATTATAATAAATTGGGAGGTATTAGTAATTCGTCCCCCTTGCAGTTCCTGTTTTCGTTATGGGGATGAAATTTGGAACTGTTATTAAAAATTCATTTTATTTGCTGTTTAGAGAGATTATTTCAATTTTTGCTCCTGAGAAATGGATTCGTTGCAAAAAATTATTGGTTTGTTTTCACGAAACACTCTCTTCACCTAATCAGACATACAAATGCATATGTGACACATGTTGAGAAGGCTGAAAATAAATGAAAAACATTGGTCATGCGTGGCATTCAAGTAATTATAATACTGAAAGTGTTTGGCAATGCTATAATGAAAAATACCTTAAATTAATTGCTTTTTTTTTCTTAGAATTATAATGGGTGACGAAACTGCGAACACGTTTGACATTTCTGTTGCTGCAGCGTTAACGTTTACGTCAAACACTGGCTTTAATATGTTACAACAATTAAATTGTAAGTTGTCCACAGGAGGAGAGAAATTGAGGAGTACATACAGTAATTTGTAGCCTTTTCCATGACCTTTCAGGGCTTATACAGATCCGGAGCTACTAAGGTGACGAAATTGGGGCTCCCGGCCTTAGAGCTCATTTTCTGAAGATGACTTCTACATCAAGTCGAAACGGTCATTAGGTAAAATATTATTGCCACCTGTCGTTTTAACCCACGTAACTAATGGACGTCCCCTTACGCTCGCCTAGTTGCTTCTGCAGTAATGATTTCCGCTTCTTGCTATGTGGAAGCGAGGAGAGGTAGAAGTTGGACAGGCGCCACCGTACCAAGCATCCAGCTGGTACGAGCCTGCCGGGTAGACCAGTTGGCGGAGGCCAGAGCGAAAACCGAGAAGCTGCTTTCTCCCGGCTGGTCCGCCACTGACCGATAGGTGACTGTCCCTGCACTGACAGCGGCAGTTTCTCCTCAGGGACCACTTCATCTCGGCCCTTCTCAGCCGGCACCTTACATGTACGGCTGCGGAATTAGTCCCTTAGCTGTTGTTCCAGCCACCAATACCGAGGCTGGTCTGGGGCACTTCTTCATTCCTGTCGTCTGCCATCTTCACCACCACTGGTACCATCCACATCACCCACAATGTGCCTTACACACTCATATCAGGTCTTCCCCTGTGACTCTTTGCCTATAGCATCCCATTCAATTACTGTTTTCAGCAACAGTTCTGTGATATACACTACCTGATAAGGAGGATACTCTAAGACGAGAGAAAAGAGAGAGACAGAACGACTCACCACTAAGAAATTATCCGAATGGGACGGAAATCGGCAGTATCGATATACGTGATGTACATGTACCTATAAACAAATGATTACAATTTCAGAAAGTCCAACCCCGGTAGCTGAGTAGTCAGCGCAACAGAATGATAACCCTAAGGCCGGTATTACACTATCAGATTTCTTTGTCAAATATCTTTGTGAAAAATCTTTGTCAAAGATATTTGATGGTGTAATAGGGAACTTTGTCAAATGTCGTCCAATATTTGATCAAATCTAGGGCCTCGCTGTAGATTTGATCAAAGAAGTCGCTTGTCTTCTGTTCACTGCAATGTGACATGTTACCACTTGGAGCGCTAGCATCGCTGCAGCGTTTCGTTGTCTGTAGTGTTTTTATAAACATTGCCGGTAAATACAGTTGGTGTGTGCCAACAACTACACAATTAATAGATATGTATGAAGCTGATGAGGCGCCTTACAACGTGAGGCACCCTGAATACAAAAACATATTAAGAAGATTGGAGACCTGACCTGACCTGACCTGACCTGATCTGATCTAACCTAACCTAACCCAACCATCTCCTTTCGCAAGGAATCGGAGTGTTACAGTGAGCCTGTCTTCTGCAGATGTAGCAGTCGTTAAGTGAATATCGTGCTTTGTGATATGAGGATACACTTCATTGAGCACATACAGAAATGTATGCTCATCCATTCTTAACTGACGTACGACTTGACGTCCTCCACTATAAGCTCACGTAACAAGTTTTGTTGAATGCTTTTATCGTGTTGTCGTAAAACCCACGGCTTCACCTAGGTATGTTTCATCTTTTCCCCCGCTTCTCTTCCGCATGTGCACACAGTGCAATTGTGGTACATGCAACTGCTGCGGTTAATAATAAGTTGTTGTTGTCAGCCATCTTGAACTTTGACGAAAAATGTGATGACAGTGTAATACCCCTTCTAGCGCTACGTCAAAGATCTTTGTCAAATATATTTGACGGAATATTTGATCACATCTTTGATCAAATCCTTGACAAAGAAATTTGATAGTGTAATACTGGCCTAGGGGCCAGGGTTCGATTCCCGGCTGGGTCGGAGATTTTCTTGGCTCGGGGACTGGGTGTTGTGCTGTCCTCCTCATCTCCATTTCATCCCCATCGACGCGCAAGTCGCCGAAGTGGCGTCAAATCGAAAGACTTGCACCTAGCGAACGGTCTACCCAACGGGAGGCCCTAGTCACATGACATTTATTTATTTCAGAAAAACTATATGATTTATTCGAGAGAGAGACCTTCACAAATTCAGCAAGTTAATAACAAGTTGGGCACTTCTGTCCCTTATGCAAGCAGTTACTCTGCTTGGCACTGATTGATGGAGTTGTCGAATGTCCTGAATGATATAGTGCCAAATTATGTCCAACTGGCGCCTTAGATCATCAAAATCCCGAGATGGCCCTACCCGTAATGCCCCAAACGTTCTCAACTGGAGAGAGATCCGGGGACCTTACCGGCCAAGTTAGGGTTTGACAAGCAGGAATACAAGTAGTAGAAACTCTCGCCATGTGCGGACTGCCATTATCTTGCTGAAATGTAAGTCCAGGATGGCCTGTCTCGAAGGGCAACTAAACAGGAAGTTGGATATCGTCAACATATCCTTGCTCCACTGGTGCCGCGGATGACAAACACAAGCGTCATCCTATGTAAAGAAATGACATCTCAGACCATCGGTCCTGGTTGTCGAGCTGAATGGCGGCAGACACTGAAGTTGGTATTCCACCAGTGTCCAGGACGACTCCAGTTTGCTGGTCACCGGCGCTCATTTTGAAGCGGGTCTCATCACTGACGGCAATTCTACTCCAATCAACGAGATTCAAGGCCGATGCCGTGCCTGGAAGTGAACCAACATGACTGTTATTCGCCATACTGCCCGACACCCAGGAATGACAGTCTTGGGTACTATTTCACGTCATAGGAGAAACTCTTTGGTTGACATCTGCGGCATCCTTACAGCATAGCGGTACTTTTTGTTACCCTTGGTGGAAGCCACCCTCCACTTAAATTTCAGCAAGATAATGCCCACTTGTACACTGTTTCTACAGCTTGTTGTGGTGCTTGCGAAACCTTACCTTGGCTAGCAAGATCGCCGGATCTTTCCCCAACTGAGAACGTTTGGAGAATTATGGGCAGGGCCCTCCAAGCAGTTCGGGATTTTGACGATCTGACGAGCCAGTTGGACATGATTTGGTACGATATGCCACAGGAGGACGTACAGCAACTCTGCCAATCAGTGCCAAGGTGTGTAACTCCTTGCATAAGGGGCAGAGGTGCACCAACACGTTATTGACTTGCTCAAACTGTACAGCTCTTTTTCTTGAATAAATAATCCAGTTTTTCCGGAACTGTAATGTATACGGACATTCCTATGTAATGCGGAATCGATCACTAGATGGCGTGAGAGGCGGACCCGCCAGTCTAGAAGGATGGGGGCATATATTGCGATAAAAAAAGTCGTGTGACGAGGGCCTCCCGTCGGGTAGACCGCTCGCCTGGTGCAAGTCTTTCGATTTGACGCCACTTCGGCGACTTGCGCGTCGATGGGGATGGAATGATGATGGACAACACAACACCCAGTCCCTGAGCGGAGAAAATCTCCGACCCAGCCGGGAAATCGAACCCGGGCCCTTAGGATTGACAGTCTGTCGCGCTGACCACTCAGCTATCGGGGTCGGACATACACAGGGTGATTCAAAAAGAATACCACAAATTTAGGAATTTAAAACTCTGCAACGACAAAAGGCAGAGCTAAGCACTATCTGTCGGCGAATTAAGGGAGCTATAAAGTTTCATTTAGTTGTACATTTGTTCGCTTGAGGCGCTGTTGACTAGGCGTCAGCGTCAGTTGATGCTAAGATGGCGACCGCTCAACAGAAAGCTTTTTGTGTTATTGAGTACAGCAGAAGTGAATCGACGACAGTTGTTAAGCGTGCATTTCGAACGAAGTATGGTGTTAAACCTCCTGATAGGTGGTGTATTAAACGTTGGTATAAACAGTTTACAGAGAATGGGTGTTTGTGCAAAGGGAAAAGTTCTGGACGGCCGAGAACGAGTGATGAAAATGTAGCACGTATCCAGCAAGCATTTGTTCGCAGCCCAGGAAAATCAACTCGCAGAGCTAGCAGAGAGCTGCAAATTCCACAATCAACTGTATGGAGAGTCCTACGAAAAAGGTTAGTTATGAAACCTTATCGTCTGAAATTGGTTCAAACCGCCAGGCAGCCCGTGACAGAGCACTTCATCACTGGCCTCCAAGAAGCCCTGATCTTACCCCCTGCGATTTTTTCTTATGGGGGTATGTTAAGGATATGGTGTTTCGGCCACCTCTCCCAGCCACCATTGATGATTTGAAACGAGAAATAACAGCAGCTATCCAAACTGTTACGCCTGATATGCTACAGAGAGTGTGGAACGAGTTGGAGTATCGGGTTGATATTGCTCGTGTGTCTGGAGGGGGCCATATTGATCATCTCTGAACTTGTTTTCGAGTGAAAAAAAACCTTTTTAAATGCTCTTTGTAATGATGTATAACAGAAGGTTACATTATGTTTCTTTCATTAAATACACATTTTTAAAGTTGTGGTATTCTTTTTGAATCACCCTGTATATTGCGACTTAGGTCCATAACTCCAGCGGCAGGAGACTGAGGCGGTTTGTCGGGAACAATCGCTCTCCTAGGAGCCTACTCACGCCCCCTACAGTGCCCAGTTCAGGCCAGATGTCCTAGATATCTTCCTGGCCAAGAGCCTGCCTTGAAATGCTCGTAACACTATTATCGACATTACTGACACTTACCACATACAACTTAATTGCCTCCTTATGTTTAGTTTGACCTCTGTATCACTAACCTCTTTGATGCAACGTCTATGCAAATGTGCATTTATTTCATTGTAATTAATGCAAATGTTCTAAAAAACAATGGAAATGTTGAAACTTTACTTGTAGTATTGGACCATGCATAATAATGTGAAACAATGGAGGGAATGCCATTTGCAACGAAACTGACTTGGCAGGAAAAGAAAAGGTGGACACGTCAGTAGAACTGCAAGACTCCTTTGTTGCCAGTGTTCGCATTTTGTGTGCTGAACGAGGCAAGAAGAGCAGCAAGATTATTTAATAAATATCCTCGGATGCGAAAGAAATTTCGCTCATTATTCATGACATACACTGGTTAGCTCCGTACTATGAAAATGCTACCCTAAGAAAGCGATTATGAAGATGATGTTATACAACAATAGCCATGGATATTTTTGCCGCCTTTTTTGAGTAGCTACAGGAAATCGCCATACCCATCACCTTCGTTTCAAATAATCAGTTTAGTACCATTTAACTGTCTGGACCAGTTATGTGGTTTCTTATCTAATACTCAGCTGAGTTCTTGAAACTTTGTGTTAAGCACCCATATTTTATCCTTACTCATTTACATACACAGGGTCTTATTCCAAGTATTGCGATATTTCCGAGTATCCTATTTTATTGAACTCAAAAGTGATTGATTCCTGTAACAACATGTAGTAACATTTATAGAAAGTAGATTTGTTTAGCATTTAGTTAATCTTATTCTGAAGGTCTCCACATGTTTTTCATAGAAGAACAGTTATTTTCACTAAATTATAGTTGCCAAATAAAGATCCTAAGTGCTTTGCTTAAATGGTGTTCCAATTGCAATCCGAGTACAGTATTAAAGTTGGATGAATAACACTGAGATTGTTCAGAACAGTTACTGGCTAATAAAACTGAAGGGCCTGCTTTAGGAATAATTGTACAGGTTTACAATAATGTTCACATTTCCATATGTTAGTAGTTCAATTGTTTTCTTTTATATGGTGCCATAACATTGTGCCTTGTTTTGAGTCTACTGGTATAACAGTTTCTGGGTCCCCAGCCTAGTTGTTGAGTCTGTTTGGCATTATACACTCCTGGAAATTGAAATAAGAACACCGTGAATTCATTGTCCCAGGAAGGGGAAACTTTATTGACACATTCCTGGGGTCAGATACATCACATGATCACACTGACAGAACCACAGGCACATAGACACAGGCAACAGAGCATGCACAATGTCGGCACTAGTACAGTGTATATCCACCTTTCGCAGCAATGCAGGCTGCTATTCTCCCATGGAGACGATCGTAGAGATGCTGGATGTAGTCCTGTGGAACGGCTTGCCATGCCATTTCCACCTGGCGCCTCAGTTGGACCAGCGTTCGTGCTGGACGTGCAGACCGCGTGAGACGACGCTTCATCCAGTCCCAAACATGCTCAATGGGGGACAGATCCGGAGATCTTGCTGGCCAGGGTAGTTGACTTACACCTTCTAGAGCACGTTGGGTGGCACGGGATACATGCGGACATGCATTGTCCTGTTGGAACAGCAAGTTCCCTTGCCGGTCTAGGAATGGTAGAACGATGTGTTCGGTGATGGTTTGGATGTACGGTGCACTATTCAGTGTCCCCTCGACGATCACCAGTGGTGTACGGCCAGTGTAGGAGATCGCTCCCCACACCATGATGCCGGGTGTTGGCCCTGTGTGCCTCGGTCGTATGCAGTCCTGATTGTGGCGCTCACCTGCACGGCGCCAAACACGCATACGACCATCATTGGCACCAAGGCAGAAGCGACTCTCATCGCTGAAGACGACACGTCTCCATTCGTCCCTCCATTCACGCCTGTCGCGACACCACTGGAGGCGGGCTGCACGATGTTGGGGCGTGAGCGGAAGACGGCCTAACGGTGTGCGGGACCGTAGCCCAGCTTCATGGAGACAGTTGCGAATGGTCCTCGCCGATACCCCAGGAGCAACAGTGTCCCTAATTTGCTGGGAAGTGGTGGTGCGGTCCCCTACGGCACTGTGTAGGATCCTACGGTCTTGGCGTGCATCCGTGCGTCGCTGCGGTCCGGTCCCAGGTCGACGGGCACGTACACCTTCCGCCGACCACTGGCGACAACATCGATGTACTGTGGAGACCTCACGCCCCACGTGTTGAGCAATTCGGAGGTACGTCCACCCGGCCTCCCGCATGCCCACTATACGCCCTCGCTCAAAGTCCGTCAACTGCACATACGGTTCACGTCCACGCTGTCGCGGCATGCTACCAGTGTTAAAGACTGCGATGGAGCTCCGTATGCCACGGCAAACTGGCTGACACTGACGGCGGCGGTGCACAAATGCTGCGCAGCTAGCGCCATTCGACGGCCAACACCGCGGTTCCTGGTGTGTCCGCTGTGCCGTGCGTGTGATCATTGCTTGCACAGCCCTCTCGCAGTGTCCGGAGCAAGTATGGTGGGTTTGACACACCGGTGTCAATGTGTTCTTTTTTCCATTTCCAGGAGTGTATTTTACAATTACAGTACTAAAGAAATGCAACTTTCATTCTTAAAACTTGTGTGTGCTGTAATAAGTAATTGACTACGACAATTCAAACGGTAACAGATCTAGGAACCATATATTTAATTTGTGCTATCTAGTATAAAGAAGTAAATACTCCTTGAGAAAACAAATAGTAATCAGACTATAGAATATAATTATCTGAATACCAGTTCAATCACTGTATTTTTCTGATAATTAAGCTAATAAAAGACCCTTCTGTCCCAACATAAATAATCATTTACCTGTAATAATCATAAGCTTTCTGCTTTAATATACCGATAGTAAGTGTTACTGAGAGCCAGTTCTTGGCCACAAAGTTATAATATCCGCTCTGTTGGTTCATAACAAACCGCAGGTGCATTGCTTCTGAAGTGTGATACTGTCTCGTGTCCTAAGCTACAAATTGAATTTCAGTATCAAGTAAAGAAAATACCAATAATTAACTCCCTTTATGAACAGTGCTAGTACTTGGCACAACTTTGCCTAATTAGGCTGGTGGCCGTTTTCCTTTTATGTCATTACAGTTTATTATTAATAGCACCTCGGGTCAATTCCAGTTTGGTTTCCGAAAAACTTAGTCCAGTACCTTATGCACTACACACAGCGACGGTCACCTTCAAATCCTTTCACAGAAAAATTATTCCATCATGACGTGGTGGTAAAGCAATCTTCTATTGCGACTATTTAAAAAACAGTCGTAGGCTGCATATTGTTCTCTATTAACTTAAGGAAGACGCGTTTCGGCCAAATGGGCGATCATCAGGTAATGTTTGGTTTAATATAACCTGATGAAAACATTCTGCAACGTTTCACAGGAGTAACATTACCGACGTATTGTTAATTTAGTAGTAGCCGATAGTGTTATACTTGGCTTTCCCCGTGACGGGCCTAACAGTAATGTTAGCGGAGAGTGTCATAAACTGCAATGACATTTCATTATGAGCTGGACTAGGATCACAGCACAGTTGTCCAGGAATGTGCCAGTGTTGAAGACCCAGGCTGGAAAAGTACAACAAATACCACTGACGGAACATGTAACACCCTGGTAGAACATCAGCTGGAGGACATACCTCAAATGCGGAACGAAAGTATTTCACAAACGTCCTCCAGGCGTGTGCTCGAGAGACAAGCACCAGGCTGACCACTGAACCTGGTTCTGGCGACCTGCCGCCTAGCATCTGGGACTTGAAGATAGATGGCAGATGTAAAGCTGTGAGTACCGGGCGTGAGTCGTGCTTCGGTAGCTCAGATGGTAGAGCACTTGCCCGCGAAAGGCAAAGGTCCCGAGTTCGAGTCTCGGTCGGGCACACAGTTTTAATCTGCCAGGAAGTTTCATCTGGGACTTGATTGTCGCTAACCGGCGTGTGAGGAAGGACTGGTAGCGTTATCGCAATCCTGCCCCCGTCGTTTTTGATTCTTCTGGCCTTCGAGTCGTCTAAGCAAAGTACAAGAGCATAGAGGTCTCTGATGGGAAGAAACACTCAGAGATGCTGAACAAAACATGAACAGCGTATGGAAGTCCATGAAAGCGAAGAAGGCTACGTCCAAAGTAGAGAGACCGCTCCGAGGATAAAATGGATTACTTTATAAACAAGAGGAAAAAGCGAAAACAGCAGTGACATCGTTAGAGTCGCAATTGCGAACTCACGTCATCCAAAATGGCGAGAGTGAAAGGCAGGTGAGAGAACCGGACGAGTGGCTCAACTGAGAGGGATTACTCTGAGAACAGAATTTCCGATCGCCTTCTGTGGACACCTAGTAAACAACAAATCCCCTGGTCTCTCCTAAAACACCTCCCTTCTCCCGCAATCGTTAACATCATCACGATCTAAAACAAATGGTCCTCTCTAACAACTTCCCAATAGCCTGGAATACTGCTCAGGTCATACCCTTACCCAAACCTAATAAGAACCTCGTTCTTCCCCAAACTTACAACCCCATTTCAGTCCTGTGCTTTCTCGGGAAAATACTGGAGTATCTTATTCGCAGAGCCCTAGCCTAGTTTCTCAAACAGGACAACGTAATCACACCTGAGCAGCTTGGCTTCCGTCCAGAACATAGCACCCTCCATCAATCTCTGCTTCTCGTATAACACATATACAGGGCGAAGGATAGGAAATACAGTACAGGAGTGGTCTTTTTTCAACATCGAGAAAGCGTTCGACCAAGTAAGGCGCCCGCATCTCGTGGTCGTGCGGTAGCGTTCTCGCTTCCCACGCCCGGGTTCCCGGGTTCGATTCCCGGCGGGGTCAGGGATTTTCTCTGCCTCGTGATGGCTGGGTATTGTGTGCTGTCCTTAGGTTAGTTAGGTTTAAGTAGTTCTAAGTTCTAGGGGACTGATGACCATAGATGTTAAGTCCCATAGTGGTCAGAGCCATTTGAACCATTTGAACCAAGTAAGGCATGATGGCTCAGTTTATTCAATGTTTCAGGTAGACATTCCAGGGCACATGATCAGCATAACTGACTCGCTCCTTGCAGGGAGGCAGTACTTCGTTAGGTGCGACAGACACGCCAGTACGATCAGGAATGCTGAAACTGGGGGCCCACAGGGGTCTGTTCTGGGCCCATGCTTTATGCGTTCTATACCAATGATGCGCCAAAATTAGCAGGTGGCGAAATTGCTTTCTACACGGACGACATGGTGGTGTACAAAAGCAGCAACAACCTAAACCTCATAAAAATGCTCATGTACCGAATAGGTTGTTGTTACTCTGAGCTTAATGCTTTTTGGATTTATGTCCTCTATTTCCTATGGTCTCTTATTACATTATTTATTTTACACATCAATGACTCTTACTTGCCGGATCTCATTCAACTAATCTTGCGATTATTTGAGTACTTGTCCTATCTTTTGCTTGTTTTTATCATTTCTATTTCATTATACCTTTTTAAACCGTTTTCCTTTGCTTGTTTTATTTCTGTAGTTTTGTATAAAGGTTTGAATTTATGTAAATGTTATGAAACTTTTATTCTATTTATCTGTCGTTTTACATGTTATGTCTTTTTTGTCAATGGTATTTTCTATATAGCTGTAAATTCCATTTTTCGTTCATCGTATTATTCACCTTTTGATAAAGTTCAAATTTTTTTACTACGTTTCTTACGAAAAAGGAAAAAACTCTGCTTTCGCTACGTTGCACTACTTGGGGCATTCATCAGCAACCTTTGGTTATCGAGTTACAACTATTCCCTTATTCTGCCATGACAGCTTTGTTTGATAAATATTGTCTTTATACAGGGTGTCCCAGCTATCTTGTCCACTCAAAATATCTCTGGAACAATAACAGCTATTGGAAAACGACTTTCAGCGGTATCAATGTAGGGCTGGGGCCCACGAATGTACATATTTGTAAACATTCTAAAACGAAAGCATATGTGTTTTTTAACACAAACTTACGTTTTTTTAAATGGACCTCCGATATTTTTTCTTCAACGATCCATAGCATGACAAAGCACATACACAATGGCGTTGATTGCATCGCAATATTCCCATTACATCCCGAGATATTGAGACGCGAAGTTGACGCTTGAAACACCCGACATGCGCTGCTAGCGCACGTCCTGAGGCTCAGGCGTGAACCCCATGCTGCCCGTAATCGCGATGTGATTGACATGTGTAATCACACTTCCATACTTATCAAGAGGTCCGAAACGAATAATACGGTCTGCTGCCATCCTGAATTAACGTCGTACATTCCAGCAGGTATTTATCCCATAGGCTAGGGGTGATGCGGTTCTGTAACATATCTGTGTACCGCAACGTTAGTCACAAAGATTACTTCACTTATTGTTAATCCGTTACTAAAAAGGTAATGCCGTTCAACGTTAAAACTTTACTTTACTGTAGATCTAGCGCAAGTGTCAGTTAATCATTCACTCATAATAGTAAAATTCATGTTGATGCTTTTAGTGAAACGAGCAAATGGACTAAAAGTTTTACCGTTGTTTAGGTAAAAATGTTTTGATTTGGGAAGTTCAGGTAGGACATAGAAGATGAATGTAAACATGTTTAACCAATTAGTTTTATTATCACATAATTATCTATGTTATGTATAACTAACGCGTTAAATGACAAATTGTTGCAAACAAATGTTTCTTAACATCACTGGGTAAAATGGCCCTTTGTAGAAACTTCCACTGTGATACCAGCACTACATAATAAACATAGCGTTCACATCTCATGCTCAAAGTGATTCCCATTGGCTTGCATACATAGGGTCACTCTGCGGATGAAGGATGCCCTACTTCGTGCTACTGTTTCCTCTTTGATGGCTGTACAACCATCAATAATGCGTTGCTTCATGTCCTCTGGTGTTGTTGGTTCATGTTGGTAAACAGTGTGGTGTCACCGCTTGACACCACACTTGCTAGGTGGTAACTTAAATCGGCCGCGGTCCTGTAGTACATGTCGGACCCGCGTGTCGCCACTGTGTGATCGCAAACCTAGCGCCACCACATGGCAGGTCACAAGACACGGACTAGACCTCGCCCCAGTTGTACGGACGACATTGCTTGCGACTAGACATACGAAGCCTTCCTCTCATTTGCCGAGAGACAGATAGAATAGCCTTCAGCTTAGTCCATAGCTACGACCTAGCAAGGCGCCATTAGACTTACAGTGATTGTAATTAAAGTCTCCTTTGTGTGATGTACCACAACACCAGATTAAAGTTAAGTATATTATTCCAGCTACGTACTTTTCTTCATATCAGTAATACGTATCCTGTTCCAGTACTTCACGCCCGTCTGCGTTAGTTCAGCGTGCATTAGGTCACTTCGATCTACAAGGTGTTGGCCCAGCTGCCGACACATCACATGGCGACGCGGATTACGGATTGCTTTTTTTTGCTTGTTGTGCTCTGATTTGCTTGTGTCATGGCTTCGCCACAATCTCCAGATGTACTGTCCGAATTTTTTCGCTTGCAGAATCAGCAGACGCAGGCGTTATTGGAAGCCCTTGGACAGCTCGTCCAGGGTCAACGTGCGCTGCAAAACGATGCGGCAGCTGCCGCTTCATCGCTACCGCAGCCACAACATGCCGTTGCTCCGCCCTTCCGTGGCTTTGATGCCACGTCCGAGACCTGGCAAGAGTGGTCTCGCCAGTTCCACTTTCATCTAGCGGCCTACAGAATTCAAGGTAAAGAGCGGCAACCGTTTTTGCTTTCTTGTGTAGGTGTGTCTACCTACCGTGTGATAGTGAAATTGTTTCCCCGAAGCGACGTAGCAACTCTGTCCTACGAAGAAATTTTGTCTGCTTTAGATGCCTATTTCAAAGAAACAGTTAATGTGGTTGCAAAACGGTATACATTCTTTCGTACAAAACGTACGGCCGGTCAGACTAATAGGGAGTGGGTTGCAACTTTGCAAGGACTTACTAGGGAGTGTGCCTTTGAATGTGACTGTGGACTTCCTTATTCAGATACTATGGTGCGTGATGCAATAGCACAGAACGTTTCTGATGTTCGCATAAGGGAACAGATTTTGAGACTAGTAAATCCCTCCCTCCAACAAGTGATAGACATATTGGACAGGCAAGACACACTTGACTTTGCTCAGGACTCATTTGAAACTTCGCCAGCAGTGTGTCACATTAACCGGCCCGCCGGGCTCGCTGCACGGGACGCTAAGCGGCCCTCGCGCCCGTCACAGCAGCGGCAGCCTACCTTGCAAACACGTGCGCCGCGTAAGCAAGCAACTGCAGTGAAATCATGCCCGCGGTGTGCAACTAGACATTCGCGTGAAAATTGCCCGTCACGCCAAGCTATTTGCTTTTACTGTCAGACGAAAGGACATGTACAAAGTGTTTGCCAGAAAAAGCTTAGATCAGACAATCGTAACAATTCCAGGCCCTTTGCTTCGCGCCGGAATCGAACCCAGGACAATCAGGCTCGTGGACCTTCGCCCATGGACATTCATGTAGTTCATTCCACCCCGTCCAGTGACACTTTAGCTAACAGTGACTGTATTCGTCCCACCAAAAGTGTGCGTCGACGTCGCCGAAAATCCCGTAAAGTCGCAAGTGCTTCTGTACCTGTGTCCGTTCAAATTGCACGTGACAGTCGCTCTTGTCAGCAGGACAGTAAACTTTTTGTAGACCTGGACTTTGACGGCAAAGTGATACCATTCCAGCTCGATACCAGAGCTGCAGTTTCATTGCTCAATCACAACACGTACAAACAACTGGGCAAACCGCCATTGCGTGCCGCAAATGTTAAGTTACATAGTTACTCGGGACAGCATATACCTGTGTTAGGACAGTGCAGCCTTCTTGCCACATACAAGGGACAAACGAAACTTGTGTCATTTTACGTTCTTCGTTCTTCTACTGCAGTGAACTTGTTTGGTTTAGATTTATTTCAATTGTTTAATTTGTCTATAGTAAATCAGGTCCTATCAGTGAATCAGACTGTGCCTTCCGCCAGTGTTTCTAGTTTATGTGAAGAATTTGCAGACATTTTTGCACCGGGCCTTGGTTGCGCTAAGAACTATGAAGCACATTTGGAACTGAAAGACAACGCGCAACCGAAATTTTTCAGAGCGCGCAATGCTCCCCACGCATTGCGTGATGAGGTCGCAAGAACATTACACGATTTAGAATCTCAAGGTGTAATTGAACGTGTGTAGGCTTCTCTCTGGGCCTCACCCTTAGTAATTTTGCCAAAACCTTCCGGTAAACTGAGACTTTGTGTGGACTTCAAGGCAACTGTGAATCCTCAACTTGTGACTGCTACTTTTCCTTTGCCCCGCCCGGAAGATCTTTTTGACAAACTGTGCCCGGGAAAATACTTTTCAAAATTGGACCTAGCAGATGCGTACTTGCAAATACCTGTGGACGACGAATCCCAGCGCGTCTTAGTAGTAAACACGCATATTGGCTTGTATCGCTTCAAAAGACTGCCATTCGGGTGTGCATCCGCCCCTGCATTGTTTCAGCAATATTTACAAACTATTTGTGCGTTGGTCCCTACTGCTGCGAACTATCTGGACGATATTGTGATCTCAGGAAAGACAGAAGCCGAACATTTGCAAAATCTCCGAACATTATTTCAGGTCTTGCGTCAGAATGGTCTTCGCTTGAGGAAGGACAAATGTGTGTTTTTTGCTCGTGACTTACCCTACCTGGGGCATGTCATAAATGCCCAAGGTATACATCCGAGTCCAGAGCACCTCCGTGCCATACAGGATTTACCTGCACCGCAGAACTTGAAACAGCTACAGAGTGTGCTGGGTAAAATAAATTATTATAACAAATTTCTGCGAAATGCTTCTTCCATTTCAGCTCCGCTTCATCGCTTACGCCGTAAAGGTGTTCCGTTCGTCTGGACGACTGAATGCGAACGCGCCTTTCGCCAGTTGAAATCGGCGTTACTTTCAAATACTTGCCTTACGCCATTCGATCCCCGAAAACCCCTTTTGTTGATGGTAGATGCATCGGATTTCGGGATCGGTGCTGTGCTTGCGCACAAGGATGGCTCGCATGATCGCCCTATTGCCTTTGCGTCAAAATTGCTCTCATCTGCGCAAAGAAATTATTCACAGATCGAGAAAGAAGCTTTAGCTCTCGTGTTTGGTGTTACAAAGTTTCATGATTTCTTGTATGGTCGTCACTTTACCATCATCACGGACCACAAACCTTTGACATCGCTTTTTCATCCGAACAAGCCTGTACCTCCACGTACAGCGCAGAAATTCATTCGCTGGTCACTTTTTCTCTCGCAGTACCGCTACGAGATCTTGTATCGGTCCACTGCTAGGCACGGAAACGCTGATGCGTTGTCCCGTTTGCCTGTTGCTGAGGATAAAGCATTCGATTCTTCCGAACTTGCTTGCATGTTCATTGATTCGGAAGCCGATGACGTGGTCGAATCGTTTCCGATTGATTTTCGTCGTGTAGCTACAGCCACAGCTGCTGACCCTGTCCTTGCTACTGTTTTGCGTTTTGTTGCTACGCAATGGCCCTTGTCAAAGTCACGGATCGAGGATCCTTTGGTTCGCCGTTTTTTTGCTCACAAGGAGAGACTTTTTGTACGAAGTGGTGTTTTGTTGTTGCATTCTGATAATGATCAATCCCGAGTCGTGGTCCCACGATCGTTACAGTCCTCTGTCTTAA
Organism: Schistocerca nitens; assembly: GCF_023898315.1. NCBI lineage: Eukaryota > Metazoa > Arthropoda > Insecta > Orthoptera > Acrididae > Schistocerca > Schistocerca nitens. The sequence goes on along the minus strand of NC_064614.1, from coordinate 1,284,106,278 downwards.
AGCTTCTTCACCAAGGACATCGGGGTATAGTGCGTACGAAACAACTTGCTCGTCAGCACTGTACTTGGTTCGGAATCGATGCTGCGATTACGAATATGTGCTCCTCTTGCGTGGCGTGTGCCGAACAACAATCCGCACCGCCGCGGAAATTCTTTGCATGGCCGAAAGCCACTTCCCCTTGGCAACGATTGCATATCGATTTTGCTGGTCAATTCTGGAATGCTCGATGGTTGGTTGTGGTCGATGCTTTCAGTAATTTTCCTTTTGTTGTCCGGATGTCTTCCACGACGTCTTCTGCCACAATCCAAGCCTTGTCTGCTATCTTTTGCATTGAAGGTCTTCCGCAGACTATTGTTTCCGACAATGGCCCACAATTCATGTCCGCAGAATTTCAGTCATTCTGCAAGGCCAATGGTATTCGACATCTGACGTCCGCGCCGTTTTCGCCACAGTCAAACGGTGCCGCTGAACGATTGGTCCGGACTTTCAAGTCACAGATGTTGAAATTGAAAGAGTCGCATTCTCGGGAGAACGCTTTGTTGCTCTTTTTGTCTTAGTATCGCTCTCAGCCCCGCGATGGTCGCTCGCCGGCTGAGTTGCTTCATGGTCGTTCTCATCGAACCTTGCTGTCTTTGCTGCATCCGCCGCATCCGGTTCCTGTGCAGCGGCAGACTCCTGCTTTTGCTCCTGGCGACGTTGTCTATTATCGCACCTATCGCGGTTCACGGCGTTGGCTCGCAGGGCGCATTCTTCGCTGCCTCGGCCGCGCGATGTATTTGGTTTTGGGGGCCTCTGGTGAGGTGCGTCGGCATCTCAATCAGCTGCGCCTCTGTCGTCGCCTGGGTTCTGCCGCTCCCCGTCTGCTTTCAGCGACGGAGCCGTCCGGTCAGCGCCTTGGGAACCCATCTACTGGCTCGCCTCATCCCCAGGTGTTACCGACGCTGCCTCCCATTTTGCCTCATGGCGACGCGCCGCCGCCGCCGTCTGTTCTCCCGCCGGCGCCGCCCGCAGTGGACGCGTCGCTGCAACCGCATGGCGCCTCCCTGGGTCACGCGCCGCCGCTCGCTTCCCGTGACCAGCCGTCCTCCGCCATGGACCTCTTGCCCGCTCCGGACCAGATGTCGTCTTCGCCCGTCGGGTGCTCCGACCAAATGGAGGTCGACCCTTCGGCCCCTTCTGTCTCATTGCGTGCGCATACACCGCATGTTGACGTGCACCCTGGACTAGGTTTTCAGGCGTTTCCTAGCTCCCCTCGGACCGAATGGCCGGGTGCGGGTGGCACAGCCTCGCCTGTTGTTAGGCTCCCCACCTCATCGCATACGTCTACATGGGGTCCTCCCCATGGCGGGCGGAAGCCTTATCTCACGACCGTTCGCCGATTTGCGGGGGAGGAATGTGGTGTCACCGCTAGACACCACACTTGCTAGGTGGTACCTTAAATCGGCCGCGGTCCTGTAGTACATGTCAGACCCGCGTGTCGCCACTGTGTGATCGCAAACCTAGCGCCACCACATGGCAGGTCACAAGACACGGACTAGACCTCGCCCCAGTTGTACGGACGACATTAAGCCTTCCTCTCATTTGCCGAGAGACAGATAGAATAGCCTTCAGCTTAGTCCATAGCTACGACCTAGCAAGGCGCCATTAGACTTACAGTGATTGTAATTAAAGTCTCCTTTGTGTGATGTACCACAACACCAGATTAAAGTTAAGTATATTATTCCAGCTACGTACTTTTCTTCATATCAGTAATACGTATCCTGTTCCAGTACTTCACGCCCGTCTGCGTTAGTTCAGCGTGCATTAGGTCACTTCGATCTACAAGGTGTTGGCCCAGCTGCCGACACATCAAACAGCATCCTTCACTGCTCCCCAAAGAAAATAATCCAGCGGTGTAAGGTCCGGAGATCGGGCAGGCCACCTAACTGGGCCACCTCGTCCAATCCACCTACCAGGGAACTTACGGTTCAGAAGTCATCGTGCTCGTAAGGCGTTATGTGCAGGGCATCCGTCATGCTGATACCACATGACCATTCTCCGGTTCAGAGGTACGGTGTCCAAGAGAACAGGAAGTTCGTGTCGTATAAATCTGGAGTATTGTCTGCCATTTTGGATGCTATTTATAAAGAAAGGCCCGATAATGGTATCTCCAATAATCCCACACCAAACATTAACTTTCCACGGACGTTGATGCTCTACCTGACGGAGCCATTTTGGATTGTCTGCGGACCAATAATGCATATTCCTCATATTGACAATTCCTTTGTTCGAGAATGATGCCTCGTCGGTAAAGAGAACATCTGCAAAAAAAATTTGGATTAGTCAGAAGTTCTTGCTGAGCCCACCGACAAAAAGTTACCCTATTGCGGAAGTCATTTCCATGAAGATCCTGGTGTAAATGAACATGGTAAGGATGAAATTTATGACGTTTAAGAATACGCTGTGCACTTGATTTCGACACACCAACTCACGTTCAATTTGACGTGTGCTGATTTGAGGATTCACAGCCATGGTAGCGAGCACAGCCACTTCAGCACGTTCATCTGTGCGTGTTCTAGGACGATGTCGAGGTCTTGGATTTAAGCTTCCCGTTTCACGTAGACGAGATGTGAGACGACCAAACATCCGGCGCGAAGGCGATGGCTTGTCAGGGAATCGTCTTCTGTACAGTCGTTCTGCCTGAACAGCATTTCGTCCACCTACAACAGGGTACAGTACAGGTATGTAGAGTAGGGTAGAAAACAGACATATTAACTTAATAATCATAATGTTCGCAAACAGTACTATCAACAAACAAGCAATCTCATAACGTATTTCCCGTCAACGTACATTCTCCATAGATCAGCAGCATTTCTACCATATCTTCATGTGTGTACATTATACTGTACAGTAGAAGTTCCAATAATGTTCGCTAACAGTTCTATCAACAAACAAGCAATCTCATTACGTATTTCCCGTCAACGTACATTCTCCATAGATCAGCAGCATTTCTACCATATCTTCATGTGTGTACATTATACTGTACAGTAAAAGTTCCACAACACAACGTTTATTCACAATGTGTACTACCTCCGTGCCGTCACTAGATTACTCCGATGCACGACTACACTGGCAAGCGGTGTACTGCACGCCAAAGCAACAACAAATGGGATGCTCGGAGGGTGGTGGAGTACAGGAGTTTGCATGGGTCGCAAATCATAAACAAGGCGAAGTGGTAACTGTGGCAGCAGTGGGAACTACGTTGGACACTTGACTGGGTAGAGCCAGGCCCTGCGCGACAGGCACAATGGGTCATATAACGCATTAGATAAACCCTATTTAGGGTGTGCAGGATAAATAAGACAACCTGACGGGTGTACACCGATCGGTACTGGTTCATATTGTGTACGTAGATACGTAAAACGTGCAAGAGGGAAACCATTATGTGCTTATGACAGTTGATGGCAGCAGACCGTATTATTCGTTTCGGACCTCTTGATAAGTATGGAAGTGTGATTACACATGTCAATCACATCGCGATTACGGGCAGCATTGGGTTCACGCCTGAGCCTCAGGACGTGCGCTAGCAGCGCATGTCGGGTGTTTCAAGCGTCAACTTCGCGTCTCAATATCTCGGGATGTAATGGGAATATTGCGATGCAATCAACGCCATTGTGTATGTGCTTTGTCATGCTATGGATTGCTGAAGAAAAAATATCGGAGGTCCATTTAAAAAAACGTAAGTTTGTGTTAAAAAACACATATGCTTTCGTTTTAGAATGTTTCCAAATATGTACATGAATGGGCCCCAGCCCTACATTGATAGCGGTGAAAGGTTTTCAAAAAGCTGTTATTGTTCCAGAGATATTTAGGGTGGACAAGATAGCTGGGACACCCCGTATATCTGATAGTCAATATGTTCATGTGTATTATAGCTGCTTAATTTTGACGATACTTGCAGTTTCAAACTCTTGCACATTCTTTGTATAGTTACATCTTCTTTTATTTGCTATATACAGGGTGAGTCAAAAGTCCTGGGACAGCTTCATAAGTTGGAAGATTAAAGGGAAAATTTAAATGTGATGATGGGGACATAGGTTTGATGTGGGGCCGCAACTTTTGGAGTGAATGTTATTCATGGCCGCCATCTTGAAATCCGCCATTTTGGATTCAAGTCAAATTTTTTAAATGGGAAGGGGGGGGGGGTGTATGACATATCAAATAACATTCGCTTGAGCTCTGAAATTTGGTGATGTAATTTGTTTTTGTCTTTCTTGTCTTCCATTGTCAGGCATTGCTGCTTACTAGTCTCCTAGCGGCAGTATCATGAATTACACTGCTGGCTATTAAAATTACTACACCACGAAGATGACGTGCTACAGACGCGAAATTTAACCGACAGGAAGAAGATGCTGTAATACGCAAATGATTAGCTTTTCAGAGCATTCACACTAGGTTGACGCCGGTGGCGACACTTACAGCGTATTAACATGAGGAAAGTATCCAACCGATTTCTCATACAAAAACAGTAGTTGATCGGCATTGCCTGGTAAAACGCTGTTGTGATGGCTCGCGTAAGAAGGAGAAATGCGTATCATCGCGTTTCCGACTTTGATAAAGGTCGGATTGTAGCCTATCGCGATTGCGGTTTATCGTATCGCGACATTGCTGCTAGCGTTGGTAGAGATCCAATGACTGTTAGCAGAATGTGGAATCGGTGGGTTCAGGAGGGTAATACAGAACACCGTGCTGGATCCCAACGGCCTCGCATCACTAGCAGTCGAGATGACAGGCATCTTATCCGCATGGCTGTAACGGATCGTGCAGCCACGCCTCGATCCCAGAGTCAACAGATGGTGACGTTTGCAAGACAATAACCATCTGCATGAATAGTCCGCCGACGTTTGCAGCAGCATGGATTCAAAAAATGGTTCAAATGGCTCTGAGCACTATGCGACTTAACTTCTGAGGTCATCAGTCGCCTAGAACTTAGAACTAATTAAACCTAACTAACCTAAGGACATCACACACATCCATGCCCGAGGCTGGATTCGAACCTGGGACCGTAGCGGTCGCTCGGTTCCAGACTGTAGCGCCTAGAACCGCACGGCCACTTAGGCCGGCAGCAGCATGGAGACCATGGCTGCGGTTACCCTTGACGCTGCATCACAGACAGGAGCGCCTGCGATGGTGTACTCAACGACGAACCTGGGTGCACGAATGGAAAAACGTCATTTTTTCGGATGAATCCACGTTCTGCTACAGGATCATGATGGTCGCATCCGTGTTTGGCAACATCACGGTGAGTGCTCATTGGAGGCGAGTATTTGTCATCGCCATACTGGCATATCACCTGGCCTGATGGTATGGGGTGCCATTTGTTACACGTCTCTGTCACCTCTTGTTCGCATTGACGGCACTTTGAAAAGTGAACGTTACATTTCAGATGTGTTATGACCCGTGGCTCTACCCTTCATTTGATCCCTGCGAAAACCTACATTTCAGCAGGATAATGCACGACCGCATGTTGCTGGTCCTGTACGGGCCTTTCTGGATACAGAAAATGTTCGACTGCTGCCCTGGCCAGCACATTCTCCAGGTCTCTCACCAACTGAAAACGTCTGGTCAATGGTGGCCGAGCAACTGGCTCGTCACAATACCCCAGTCACTACTCTTGATGAACTGTGGTATCGCGTTGAAGCTGCATGGGCAGCTGTACGTATACCCGCCATCCAAGCTCTGTTTGACTCAATGCCCAGACGTATCAAGGCCTTTATTACGTCCAGAGGTGGTTGTTCTGGGTACTGATTTCTCAGGATTTGTGCACCCAAATTGCGTGAAAATGTAATCACATGTCAGTTCTAGTATAATATATTTGTCCAATGAATACCCGTTTACCACCTGCATTTCTTGTTGGTGTAACAATTGTAATGGTCAGTAGTGTACTTTCACATCTCAAATTAATTTGTAAATAAGACTACATGTAGAACATTTATTTTTTCACTATTATTACCGAATATACAGAAGTGAGTTAGTAATTCCTACCCACCACATTACATAAACAGAAGTTCTTCTACGGTAAAGAACGATTTCGCAAAAGATAAACTTTTTCAAATTTTGCTTTGCTCTCTATCAGACGTTGTATATCGCTGGGGAAGTGATCAAAAATTTTAGTTGCAGCTTGTGCACCCCTTTTTGTGTTAGAGACAACCTTAATGCAGAATAATCAATGTCATTTTTCCTTCTGGTCTTGTAAGTATATACACTATTAACCCTTTTGGACTGCAGTGTATTTCGAGTGTTATTCGGAAAGTAAGAAACGATAGGTCGCGAAATCGATACCACAGTGAAAATCAAAACTGTTTTATTTGCAACAGTTAGCTACAACTTCCAGCTACTTATCTCCGTAGTCGCCGATCCGACTGTGACGTTTGTCGTAGCATTGTACCAACTTTCCGCCAATTCTCTACGCTGGCCTACAGCTCGTTGTCTGTGCCAAAATATTGTCTTCATAACCAGCGTTTCATGTGAGCAGAGATGAAACTCAGACGGAGACAATTACGGGCTGTATTGTGGGTAATGAAACATTTCCAATTGGAAACGATGCAGGAGCATCTTCATTGCCCCTGCACAATGCGACTGAGAATTGTCTCGAAGGAGAAAACGCACGACAGTTATGTAATGTTGGCTGCATAGCTTCAGGCGAAATTTCTCACCAGGCCCTCGTCCTTGGCGGGAGACACTTACTGTTCTGGGTATCTTTATGTGCTCCCTGTGTGCTGAGCACTAAAACGATCGACGTAACGCGATCGACAGGCATACCAGAGACACTGCCCAACACACCTGTGCAAAACTTCATCGGATTTTCACTGTGGTTTCCATTTCGTGACCGATCTTTCCTTACTTTCCGAATAACCCTCATATTTATCGTGAGGTGACAACAGACGTGCGATAGCGATATGCACATATACGTATGGAGGTAGTATCGCGCACACAAAGTATAAAAGGGAAATACATTAGCGGAGCTGTCATTTGTACTCAAGTTATTCAGGAGAAAAGGTGATAATGGCGGGAATTAACAGACTCTGAACCCGAAATGGTAGCTGAAACTAGACGCATGGGACATTCCATTTCGGAAATGTTTAGAGAATTCGGTATTCCGAGATCCACAATGTAAAGAGTGCGCGAGGAATACCACATTTCAGGCATTACCTCTGAACACGGACAAACCAGTGGTCGACAGCTTTCACACAATGACCGAGAGCAGTGGTGTTTTTATAGAGTTGTCAGTGCTAACTGACAAGCAACACTGCGTGAAATAACTGCAGAAATCAACGTACGATAGACGCGAGTGCCTTTGCTAACAGCACGACATCACCTGCAGCGCCTGTCCTTGTCTCGCGACCATCTCGGTTGGACCGTAGACGACTGGAAAACTGTGCTTGCCCAGATGAGTCTCGATTTCGGTCGGTAAGAGCTGGTGGTACAGTTAGAGTATAGTGCAGGCCCATGGACTGACATTGTCGACAACGCACTGTGCAAGGTGGTGGTATCTCTATAAGCTCCATAATGATGCGGACTGTGTTTACTGGACTGGACTGTGGTCCAACTGAACCGACCACTAACTGGAAATACAGGGTGTATCAAAAAGAATCATCCGAATGGGCACGTCTGTATTTCTGAAACCTATAAACATATACAATGAATTTTGTTTTCTGATGAACGGGAAAGGGAAAAACGTTTTTTCTTACAAATTCACAGGTGTTCAATATGCCCCCTTGAGATGGACAGCATATGTCAATATTCAAATTGTTCCCACACTGTCTTGAGTTACAGCTTTCATACCGGCTGGAAACCATTGTTGAGGTAAGATTATGGTAGGCTGAGGCGTATTCCGGCTTGTAAGGATCCAGAACGAACATTATACGAGGTGCATTCTAGTTCTAAGGCCTCCGATTTTTTTCTAATTAACTACTCACCCGAAATCGATGAAACTGGCGTTACTTCTCGACGTAATCGCCCTGCAGACGTACACATTTTTCACAACGCTGACGCCATGATTCCATGGCAGCGGCGAAGGCTTCTTTAGGAGTCTGTTTTGACCACTGGAAAATCGCTGAGGCAATAGCAGCACGGCTGGTGAATGTGCGGCCACGGAAAGTGTCTTTCATTGTTGGAAAAAGCCAAAAGTCACTAGGAGCCAGGTCAGGTGAGTAGGGAGCATGAGGAATCACTTCAAACTTGTTATCACGAGGAAACTGTTGCGTAACGTTAGCTCGATGTGCAGGTGCGTTGGCCTGGTGAAACAGCACACGCGTAGCCCTTCCCGGACGTTTTTGTTGCAGTGCAGGAAGGAATTTGTTATTCAAAACATTTTCGTAGGATGCACCTGTTACCGTAATGCCCTTTAGATGCAGTGGGTAAGGATTACGCCCTCGCTGTCCCAGAATATGGACACCATCATTTTTTCAGCACTGGCGGTTAACCGAAATTTTTTTGGTGGCGGTGAATCTGTGTGCTTCCATTAAGCTGACTGGCGCTTTGTTTCTGGATTGAAAAATGGCATCCACGTCTCATCCATTGTCACAACCGACGAAAATAAAGTCCCATTCGTGCTGTCGTTGCCCGTCAACATTGCTTGGCAACATGCCACACGGGCAGCCGTGTGGTCGTCCGTCAGCATTCGTGGCACCCACCTGGATGACACTTTTCGCATTTTCAGATCGTCGTGCAGGATTGTGTGCACAGAACCCACAGAAATGCCAACTCTGGAAGCGATCTGTTTAACAGTCATTCGGCGATCCCCCAAAACAATTCTCTCCACTTTCTCGATCGTGTCGTCAGACCGGCTCGTGTGAGCCCAAGGTTGTTTCGGTTTGTTGTCACACGATGTTCTGCCTTCATTAAACTGTCGGACCCACGAACGCACTTTTGACACATCCATAACTCCATCACCACACGTCTCCTTCAACTGTCGATGAATTTCAATTGGTTTTACACCACGCAAATTCGGAAAACGAATGATTGCACGCTGTTCAAGTAAGGAAAACGTCGCCATTTTAAGTATTTAAAACAGTTCTCATTCTCGCCGCTGGCGGTAAAATTCCATCTGCCATACGGTGCTGCCATCTCTGGGACGTATTGACAATGAATGCGGCCTCATTTTAAAACAATGATAATGTTTCTATCTCTTTCCTGACCGGAGAAAAAAAAAATCGGAGGCCTTAGAACTTGAATGCACCTCGTACATTAACTGGTGCATACATACAATGTTTGCTAGTTGTTACCGTATTGCCTACACATTCCAGTGTACGTGAATTTGGAACCTCGTTGATTAGAGTAGAACTGTCTACAGCGATGAGTCCCACTTCCAAATGAGCCCCAATAACCAGTGAGGACGTGGCTGGAGATGCCCTGGCACAGCGGTGAGATGCCAATCTAATTATCGCTGCTATACGGCCTCATAACCTGGAGTGATAGCCTGGTGTGTCTTTGGTATTCATAGCAGGACCACTTTACTTGTAGTTAGTGGTAAAAGTAAACTGCAGGAGCGTCTATAGAAAGGTCCCAGAACTGCTCTCATTAATAAACGGTCACAATGTCCACATAGTACTAGGGACGGAAAGTTGGCTGAAACCAGATGTAAACAGTAATGAAATTCTAAACTCAGATTGGAATGTGTACCGCAGAGACAGGCTGGACAGTGAAGGGGGAGGCGTGTTTATAGCGATAAAAAGTGCTGTAGTATCGAAGGAAATTGACGGAGATCCGAAATGTGAAATAATCTGGGTGAAGGTCACGGTTAAAGCAGGCTCAAACATGGTATTTGAATGTCTCTATAGGCCCCTGGCTCAGCAGCCGTTGTGGCAGAGCACCTGAAGGAAAATTTGGAAAATATTTCGAGTAGATTTCCCCACCATGTTATAGTTCTGGGTGGATATTTTAATTTGCCGGATATAGACTGGGAGGCTGAAACGTTCATAACGGGTGTCAGGGACAAAGAATCCATGAAATTTTTTTTCAGTGCTTTATCTGAAAACTACCTTGAGTAGTTAAACAGAGAACCGACTCGTGGCGATAACATATTAGACCTTCTGGTGACAAACAGACCCGAACTATTTGAAACAGTTAACGCAGAACAGGGAATCAGCGATCATAAAGCGGTTACAGCATCGATGATTTCAGCCGTAAATAGAAATATTAAAAAAGGTAGGAAGATTTTTCTGTTTAGCAAAAGTGACAAAAAAGCAGATTTCAGAGTACTTGACGGCTCAACACAAAAGTTTTGTCTCAAGTACAGATAGTGTTGAGGATCAGTGGACAAAGTTCAAAACCATCGTACAATATGCGTTAGATGAGTATGTGCCAAGAAAGATCGTCAGAGATGGAAAAGAGCGACCGTGGAACAACAACCGAGTTAGGAAACTGCTGCGGAAGCAAAGGGAACTTCACAGCAAACATAAATACAGCCAAAGCCTTGCAGACAAACAAAAATTACGCGAAGCGAAATGTAGTGTGAGGAGGGCTATGTGAGAGGTGGTCATTGAATTCGAAAGTAAAGTTCTATGTACTGACTTGGCAGAAAATCCTAAGAAATTTAGGTCTTATGTCAAAGCGGTAGGTGGATCAAAACAAAATGTCCAGAGACTCTGTGACCAAAATGGTACTGAAACAGAGGATGACAGACAAAAAGCCGAAATACTACATGTCTCTTTCCAGAGTTGTTTCACAGAGGAAGACTGCACTATAGTTCCTTCTCTAGATTGTCGCACAGATGACAAAATGGTAGATATCGAAATAGACGACAGAGGGATAGAGAAACAATTAAGATCACTCAAAAGAGGAGGGGCCGTTGGACCTGATGGGATACCAGTTCGATTTTACACAGAGTACGCAAAGGAACTTGCCCTCCTTCTTGCAGCGGTGTACCGTAGGTCTCTAGAAGAGCGTAGGGTTCCAAAGAATTGGACAAGGGCACAGGTCATCCCCGTTTTCAAGAAGGGACGTCGAACAGATGTGCAGAACTATAGACCTATATATTTAACGTCGATCAGTTGTAGAATTTTGGAACACGTATTATGTTCGAGTATAATGACTTTTCTGGAGACTAGAAATCTACTCTGTAGGAATCAGCATGGGTTTCGTCCACGAGACTCAGAGGGCAGTAGACACGGGTTCACAGGCAGATGCCGTGTTTCTTTTCCGCAAGGCGTTCGATACAGTTCCCCACACTCGTTTAATGAACAAAGTAAGAGCATATGGACTATCAGACCAATTGTGTGATTGGATTGAAGAGTTCCTAGATAACAGAACGCAGCATGCCATTCTCAATGGAGAGAAGTCTGCCGAAGTAAGAGTGATTTCAGGTGTGCGGCAGGGGAGTGTCGTAGGACCGTTGGTATTCACAATATACATATATGACCTTGTGGATGACATCGGAAGTTCACTGAGGCTTTTTGCGGATGATGCTGTGGTATATCGAGAGGTTGTAACAATGGAAAATTGTACTGAAATGCAGGAGGATCTGCAGCGAGTTGACGTATGGTGCAGGGAATGGCAATTGAATCCCAATGTAGACAAGTGTAATGTGCTGTGAATACATAGAAAGAAAGATCCCATATCATTTAGCTACAATATAGCAGGTCAGCAACTGGAAGCAGTTAATTCCATAAATTAGCTGGGAGTACGCATTAGGAGTGATTTAAAATGGAATGATCATATGAAGCTGTTCGTTGGTAAAGCAGATGCCAGACAGATTCATTGGAAGAATCCTAAGGAAATGCAATCCTCAAACAAAGGAAGTAGGTTACAGTACGCTTGTTCGCCCACTGCTTGAATACTGCTCACCAGTGTGAGATTCATACCAGATAGGGTTGATAGAAGAGATAGAGAAGATCCAACGGAGAGCAGCGCGCTTCGTTACAGGATCATTTAGTAATCGCGAAAGCGTTACGGTGATGATAGATAAACTCCAGTGGAAGACTCTGTAGGAGAGACGCTCAGTAGCTCGGTACGGGCTTTTGTTGAAGTTTCGAGAACATACCTTCACCGAGGAGTCAAGCAGTATATTGCTCCCTCCTATGTTTATCTCGCGAAGAGACCATGAGGATACAACCAGAGAGATTAGAGCCCACACAGAGGCATACCGGCAATCCTTCTTTCCACGAACAATACGAGACTGGAATAGAAGGTAGAACCGATAGAGGTACTCAAGGTGCCCTCCGCCACATGCCGTCAGGTGGCTTGCGGAGTATGGATGTAGATGTAGATGTAGATCCACAGCACCCTCACAGCAAAGTCGTTCGTCGACGATATTCTGCGTGACGTTTTGTTGCCCTTCATGGCAAGCCATCCTGGGCTGATACCTCCTAACACCGCGTCGAACCTCCTTTTGCTCGGCATATTGCAGCAGCTCCTCGTGGCATGGACTCAACAAGTCATCGGAAGTTCCGCTGCAGAAATAGTTCAGCTATGCTGCCTCTGCAGCCGTCCATAATTGCGAAAGTGTTGCCGGTGGAGGATTTTACGCACCAACTGAGCTCACGGTTATGTCCCAAAAATGCTCGATGGGATTCATGTCGGGCGATATTGGTGGCCATTCCATTAGCTCAAATTGTCCGGAATGTTCCTCAAACCAGTCACGAAAAGTTGTAGCCGCGTGACATGGCGCATTGTCATCCATAAAAGTCCCATCTTTGTTTGGAAACATGACGTCCATGAACTGAAAATGGTCTCCAAGCAGTCGAACGTAGCTACAGGGTGTATGAAAAAGAATTACCTGAGTTAAAAAAAATCATAAACATTATGTTATTTGAGATATGTGTATGTACTGTTGGGAAAATCAAACTCTTGTGTTTTACATGGTTCCCGCTAGGTAGCAGCAATATGCGCCCACTTCACGTCTAGTAAAAACAGTGTCGGGACAACAGAAAGCGTTTTGTGTTCTACATTTTGAGCAGTGTGGGTCGGTAATAATTGTTCAGCTTGATTTTCGTACTAGATATGGTGGTGATCCCTCTACAGCAAAGAGCATTAGACGAGGGCATGAACAATTTCAAGAAACAGGTTGTTTGTGCAAATTGCCGGGCCGTCCCAAAGTGTCTGACACAGGTGTCTAATGCATCCACCATAGTTTCACAAGCAGTCCGCAGAAATCCATTCACAGTGCAAATCGACAGTTCAACATGCCCCCGATGTCAGTCTTGCCTGTGTTGCGTCGACATTTACGTATGGAACCATACAAAATTCAGCTACTGCAAACTCTTTGTCAAGACAACAAACAACGTGTGGAGTTCTGTAATTTCCTTCTGGGCAAGGTGGAGGATGACTGTTTTCTTTCATGCTTACCATCATAATGTGAGAATATGGGGGTACAGAACAACTATATGAAACTTCCTGCCAGATTCTGGAACCACATGAAGTTTACAACACGAGAGGGACCCTCCAAAACTTAAGGTGTTCTGTGCAGTTTCACAGGGAAAGGTGTATGGTCCTTTGTTCTTTGCTAGAAATACTGTTACTTTCTTTCGCACAGTTGGAGACTGAATCAAATGACTTCATTTACCAACAGGATGGAGGAATGCCACACTGGCATCTGGAAGTGGGGTCACTTTTAAATCAAAGGATTACTGAACAATGGATCGGTCATACTGGGTCAGATGATTCGGCCTTACATTACTGGCCTCCGAGGTCACCAGACCTGACTTTATGTGATTATTTCTTGTGGTGGTTTATAGAAGACTCTGTTTATGTGCCTCCGTTACCAACAACAATGAATGAACTGAGACATTGAATAACAGCAGCTGTGGAAGATGTGACTAAAGACATGCTATCTGCAGTGTGGGAATAATCTGAATACACCATTAACATATGCTGTACATCTCAAGGGGGGTGTATCGAGTATGTATGGAAAGGTATGGGAAAAAGGTTTTAATTTCCTGTTCGTTAAAATTCGTTGTATATGTTTATTAGTTTCAGAAATATAGATGTGCCAAATCGGATGATTCTTTTTGATACACCCTATGTATCTGGAATCCATATTGCTCAATATGGAAAAATCATGATAGCAAAAAATCTGTTTTGTGTCAGCTTTTGAAAGACTGTGTAGGTTCATCACTCTTTTCATTATTGAATATCCTTTTCTATTTGGCTAACCTGTCAATTTTAAGATATTTTAGAACATAACTTCTTTTCTCAACAAAATGACATGATCAGATAACTATTGCTCAAACTCAGTTTGTCGATATTCTTTGATGAAATGATAATTAAATGGACACCCTAGCTGCAAACAGGCGTTGATGTACTTCATTGGGTACATGTAGAAAATGTGTGCACCGACCGGGACTCGATCCCAGGATCTCCTGCTTACATGGCAGACGCTCTATCCATCTGAGCCACCGAGGGCACAGAGAATAGTGCACCTGCAGGAACTTATCCCTTGCACGCTCCCCTTGAGACCCACATTCCCAACATGTCTACACCACTACATTCGTAGTGCGCCTAATAGATGTTTGCCCATCATACTCATTACTCGTGGCAGATTAATCTACCAAGTCCCATACGAGTTCAGGCATAGCGTGTGCATTCACACAAGAAGGTCAATGGCTGGGAAGCCACATTTGAACTATATATGATGGTAGTATCCGTTCCCGAAAGAACAGTTACCATTGATGACCATGCAGCTTTGCTAGAATGAAATGATAATTAAATGGACACCCTAGCTGCAAACAAGCGTTGATATACTTCATTGGGGACATGTTGAAAATGTGTGCCCCGTCCTTCTGCTGTTGGGAATGTGGGTCTCAAAGGGAGTGTGCAAAGGATAAGTCCCTGCAGGCGTACTACTCACTGTATTCTCGGTGGCTCAGATGGATAGAGCATGTGCCATGTAAGCAGGAGATCCCGGGTTCAAGTCCCGGTCAGGGCACACATTTTCAACATGTCCCCAATGAAGTATATCAACGCCTGTTTGCAGCTAGGGGTCCATTTAATTATCATTTCATTCTAGCAAAGCTGCATGGTCATCAACAGTAACTGTTCTTTCGGGAACAGATACTACTGTCATATATAGATATTCTTTGATCCAATGACAAAATGAACGCAAATTTTCAAGAGCAGTACTCAAATGGACTTGTGCAGACAGCTACAATTTGCTTACAACACTAACACGTGATATCTGATACCATAAATGCAGTACTGTGATAAACTCTGAGCCGAGCATTTCGTTCAATCAGATGTATAAATCCCACAAAATTAAAAATTCCCGTTACTTTTTGATCACATCTCATACAATAACTGAGTCAAATCAGTCAAGACAGAGATGAGAGCTAAAAAACAGTAAGAAATATTTTTAAAGTTGTTGTGCCCAGCAACTGTACTTGTTTCAAGTAGCCATAAATACTGTTCATGGCATATCTAGATTTCAGTTACTGTATGGCCATCTTCAGTGCACAAAATCTAATTTAAAACATTAAATCCACATATGTGTTCATTGTCCCAAATGAACTATTCATGTCAAAGGTTGAGCTAACAGTCTGTCAAAGTTATCCATCTCTCAAAATATGAACTTATTGTAAATATAATACGCTTTGGGCATCATCCCATGGGCAGGCTGACAACCCAATTACTACTCTTTTCTACATTCAAGCAAGTATTTCCTCTCACAAAGGAGCTGCAACCATCCTCCCACACTGAAGACATTCGATATCCTTTGCTGTAACTAACCACATGTAAAATAAGAATTAAAGCCATTCAGTATCTGTATCATTATGCCTTACATCTTATTTTATTTTATAACTCTTAGTTGTATCATCAGTCAGCAAGACGAGGTAGTGATAGGCATCACTTCTTTAGAATGATAGGTGTCACCACATAATTAGATACATCTGCAAGCTGTACAAAATGTGGAATGTTTACACCATTTCCAGTCACAGTCCATGAAGTGTGCTCAGTCTTGTATTAGCTCTCATTGTTTATTCACATTTCTACTTCAGTCACATCACCAACAGCCAACTTGGGTGGCTTCACAAGTGTTGGAATGTCAGTGGTGGATTTGTTTACTCAGGTGATATCCAGTGACTGATGTCTCCTTACTGCCCCATTCTGTTGTCACTGCTTCTCTACTAACAATACAATACTCTCCCATCTTTTATACTGATGAATCCGCACCATGTGACATCTAGTAGTCATTTCCAGTTGACATAGGGGTGTTCACATGCTTGTGATCACATAGTGTATTTCTTTCGGCTCTTTCATCTTTGCTTCACACTGGGTCACCATTTGCACTCTTTCTTCCAAATGTCTCTTTAATGTTCCTATAGGCAACATCTACTTCCCCCTAGTTATGCATGCTTTTACAACCTTGTGTTTGTCCTCTACCCATTACTGCACATTTTTTAAATGTGTGCAATTCCTTTCACCTGCTTCATTTGCTGAATTTTTTTAGCTTCTCCTTTCATCAGTTAAATTCAATATGTCCTGAACTATCCAGGGATCTCTACTAAGTCTTGTCTTTTTACCTGTGTGAACCTTTGCTGCCTTCTCTATTTCATCCCTAAAAGCTACTATTACATATTCTGTTGTATACCTTTCTCCTATATCAGTCAATCATTGCATAATTCTTTCTCTGAAATGTTGAACAACTTATAGTTCCTTTGGTTTATCCAGATCCATCTACTTAATTTACTAATTTTTTTTGCAATTTCTTTATTTGTAATTTGCAGCAAATAACTGATAGATTATAGTGTGAGTTCACATCTGCCCTTGGAAATATCTTCCTGTTTATAACATGATTTCAAAACCTTGAATCTGAAATGTTCCTGTGTTCCCAGGTCGTTCTATGTATATGACCTTCTTTCATCATCCTTAAACCAAGTGTTAGTGATGCTTAAATTATACTGTGTGCAAAATGTTAAAAGGTAGGTTGCTCCTTCCTATTGCCCAGTTAAAGTGCTCCTACTATTTTTACCTCTCTCCCTTTTATTGCTATCAATTTACAGTCATCAACAACAATTAATTTTTCATCCGCCCTAACTATTTTAATAAATTCTTTTACCTGGCAGTTCATTCTTTCGGTCTCTTCATCTGTGTAGCAAGTTTGTGCACATATCTAGAACTACTATAGTGGGCCTGGCTTCATGTCCATCTCAGCTACAGTAATGTGTTCACAATGCTGCACATATTAGCTTACCCGCATTCCCATTCTTTTAGTCCTTATTGAGCCTGCTCCTGTACTATCCTATCTGGTTTTACCTTGACAATGCTACACTAACCTGGCCAGAAGCCCTGTTCTTCCTGTCATTGCACTTCACTAATTTCTTGTATATCTAACTTCCACCTATTCATGTTCCTTTTTAAATTCTCTAATCTAGCTACCCAATTAAGGATTCTAACAGTCCACACTCTGACCCATAGAAATGCCAAATTTTGTTTCTCCTAACCATCCCAGTTTAGCCTGTTCACCTTAAAACTCTTGCTAAAGTTTTTCAAAATTTCCTTGAAATTTTCTTCCATTTGTGATGTAACTGCTGCCTTACAATTTAAATATTATTGTGTGGCCAATACTTCTCTAATTCATGATAGTTCCTCATCTCACCAATAAAATTGTTGCTTAAACTGCACACCTAAAAATAAAATAAAATAAAGCTCCTTACTTAGTTTTTTTGTTTGCTTGCAGGCACAAGTCTACATTCTTGGTACAGTTGAAATAATAATAATAATAATAATAATAATAATAATAATAATAATAATAATAATAACAACAACCCCGTGGAGGCCCGGGAAAAGAATAGGCCTCCGGTATGTTCTGCCAGCCGTAAAAGGTGACAAAAAGAACAAACCACTAATAGGGCTACCCCACTTTTAGTGTGATTAGTTGGTACAGGACAGAACTAATGACCCTCGGACAAGCGCTGTCAAGGTCGGGGACGACGCTTGAACCCTATGCCTGTCCACAATGGTAACGACACTGCTAGCCACACAGAAAATGATTTAAATTCAAATAGAGGCGTTTTGCAGGATATGCTTCCTGCAACCACTCTAGAAGGAAAACAAAGACAGAGGATAAGATGGTCAGATGAAGTTAACCGACACCTCATGTTCTGTTATTATCGAACAACAAACTTAGGAACCAACACAACTGGATACAGATCACAAGTATACACAACATTTATTACCAGATACCCAGAATTAAAATTTTTAACACATCAATGACTAACTGATCAGATCCATGTAATAATCAAAAAGAACAGGATACCGAGTCAGAATTAGAAAACATCAAATACTGGAACAAAATAATGTGCGATCACAAGAAGAAGAAAATACAGTAATGGACTCAAACATCCCAGAGCAAACAAACAAAGAACAACACGCATCAATTAAACAATCAGAGGACAGCCACCAGAACAAACACAAATAGAACACAAAGTGACACACATGTTAGATATAGAAGAAAAATGTCAGCTGACATATATAGGATACAAAGACACAAATACAGACATTAGACCATTCTTGCATAGACCCCCAAATATCCCACAAGTCGAAACAACAATAACAACTATCAACACAATCATACACAACAAAATAAATGGAAATACAGCTATGGAAGAGTTACAACTACTGTTTTATACAGGCGCACTCACTACACTAAATATACACACTAGGCAGAGATCAGAACCAACAAACACACAGAAAAAAACCACAAAACCAGTATGGCAACACAGGCTACAGATCAGAATAGAAAAACTGAGAAAAGACATCGGACAGCTAACACAATTTATAAGAAATGAAATAACAGACAAAAAACGAAAAAGGTTAGGTAAAATCTCACAACAAGAAGTGATAGAGCAATTAGATGAAAAGAAGCAGAAACTATAAGCATTGGTGATACAACTTAGAAGATACAAAAAAAGTGAAAATAGAAGGAGACAAAACCAAACATTCAACACAAACCAAAAGAAATTTTATCAGACAATAGGTATCACACGCATTAAAATAGACAATCCACTAAACATAACAGACATGGAACACTTCTGGAGCAAGATATGGTCAAACCCGGTACAACATAACAGGCATGCATGGTGGATACAAGCAGAAACAGACTCATACAAGATGATACCACAAATGCCTGAAGTGATAATTTTACAACATGAAGTCACCCGAGCAATTAATTCTACGCACAACTGGAAAGCCCCTGGAAAAGATAAAATAGCAAATTTCTGGCTAAAGAAGTTCACCTAAACACATTCACATCTAACTAAATTATTTAACAGTTACATTGCAGACCCATACACATTCCCTGATACACTTACACATGGAATAACTTATCTGAAATCTAAAGATCAAGCAGACACAGCAAACCCAGCAAAATATCGCCCCATAACATGCCTACCAACAATATACAAAATATTAACTTCAGTTATTACACAGAAATTAATGACACAGAACAAAATTATAAATGAAGCACAAAAAGGCTGCTGCAAAGGAGCACGAGGATGTAACGAGCAACTGATAATAGATGCAGAGATGACATATCAAGCTAAAACTAAACAAAGGTCACTACACTATGCATACATTGATTACCAAAAAGCTTTTGATAGTGTACCCCACTCATGGTTACTACAGATATTGAAAATATACAAAGTAGATCCTGAATTGATACAGTTCCTAAACATAGTAATGAAAAATTGGAAAACCACACTTAATATCCAAACAAATTCAAATAATATCACATCCCTCCCAAACCAGATTAAGTGTGGAATATACCAAGGAGACTCATTAAGTCCTTTCTGGTTCTGCCTTGCTCTGAACCCACTATCCAACATGCTAAATAATACAAATTATGGATATAATATTACTGGAACATACCAACACAAAATCACACATTTGCTACAGCCTACATGGATGATCTAAAACTACTGGCAGCAACAAATCAACTCAACCAATTACTAAAGATAACAGAAGTATTCAGCAATGATATAAATATGGCTTTCGGAACAGACAAATGTAAAAAAAAAAAAAAATAGCATAGTCAAGAGAAAACGCACTAAACAAGAAGATTACTTATTGGATAACCACGGCGACTGCATAGAAGTGATGGAAAAAACAGATGCCTATAAATATCTAGGATACAGGCAAAAAATAGAAATAGATAATACAAATATTAAAGAAGAACTAAAAGAAAAATATAGACAAAGACTAACAAAAATACTAAAAACAGAATTGACAGCAAGAAACAAGACAAAAGCTATAAATACTTATGCTATACCAATATTGACCTATTCATTTGGAGTAGTGAAATGGAGTAACACAGAACCAGAAGCACTCACTCAATACACTTACACGATCACAATGCCACAAATATAGAATACATCACAAACATTCAGCAACAGAAAGATTCACATTAAACAGAAAGGAAGGAGGAAGGGGATTTATCGACATAAAAAACCTACATATGGACAGGTAGACAATTTAAGAAAATTCTTTATAGAATGAGCAGAAACTAGCAAAATACACAGAGCTATCACTCATATAAATACATCGGCTACGCCACTGCAATTTCATAACCACTTCTACAACCCTTTAGATCACATAACATCAAGGAAGGAGGAAGGGGATTTATCGACATAAAAAACCTACATATGGACAGGTAGACAATTTAAGAAAATTCTTTATAGAATGAGCAGAAACTAGCAAAATACACAGAGCTATCACTCATATAAATACATCGGCTACGCCACTGCAATTTCATAACCACTTCTACAACCCTTTAGATCACATAACATCAACAGATACGCAGAAAGTAAATTGGAAAAAGAAAACACTACATGGCAAGCACCCGTATCATCTAACACAGCCACACATTGATCAAGACGCATCCAACACATGGCTAAGAAAAGGCAATATATACAGTGAGATGGAAGGATTCATGATTGCAATACAGGATCAAACAATAAACACCAGATATTACAGCAAGCATATTATTAAAGATCCCAATACCACAACAGATAAATGCAGACTTTGTAAACAACAAATAGAAACAGTAGATCACATCACAAGCGGATGTACAATACAGGTAGCTGAACATCTGGCCGTTCACCGGCGGAGGAAGCTCCCCCTCCCGGCCATCTTCCCAAGATGGCTGATGAACCTATAGACCCAATGGACGATGACTGTCCGCCTACTGATAGCGGCGGCAGTGCTCGCTCGAAGCCAGGCCCTCGGCGGCCTTCGAGGTCACCCCTTCTTTCATCTTTTTTTTGCTTACGATGGTACTTATTCACTGGAATATTCGCAGCATTCGCTCCAACCGAGAGGACTTGAAGTTGCTGCTCCGCTTGCACCGTCCGCTCGTCGTAGCCCTCCAGGAAACGAAGCTACGCCCATGCGATCAAATTGCCTTGGCACACTACACCTCTGTGCGTTTTGACCTACCCCCTGTGGTAGGTATCCCAGCTCATGGAGGGGTTATGTTGCTGGTCCGGGATGATATCTACTACGATCCCATCACGTTGCACACCGGCCTGCAGGCAGTTGCCATCCGCATTACTCTCCCCACTTTTACATTTTCCATTTGTACCGTTTACAATCCATCGTCGTCTGCCGTTACCAGGGCAGACATGATGCAACTTATTGCTCAGCTACCTGCTCCATTTTTGTTAACCGGAGACTTCAATGCTCACCATCCCCTTTGGGGCTCTCCAGCATCCTGCCCGAGGGGCTCCCTGTTAGCAGACCTTTTTAACCAGCTCAATCTTTTCTGCCTCAATACTTTTCTTTTGGACACATCTCACACCTATTCCCATTTAGATCTCTCTATATGTACTCCCCAACTTGCATGCCGGTTCGAGTGGTATGCACTTTCTGATACATATTCGAGCGACCACTTCCCGTGTGTTATCCATCTCCTGCAGCATACCCCCTCTCCGTGCTCATCTAGTTGGAACATCTCCAAAGCAGACTGGGGGCTCTTCTCTTCCAGGGCGACCTTTCAGGATCAAACATTCGCAAGCTGCGATAGTCAGGTCGCACACCTCACGGAAGTCATTCTTTCTGCTGCTGAATATTCCATCCCTCACCCTACTTCTTCTCCACGTCGCGTACCGGTCCCCTGGTGGACCGCAGCATGTCGAGACGCTTTACGTGCTCGTCGACGTGCTTTACGCACCTTTCACCACCACCCTACAGTGGCGAATTGTATCAATTATAAACGATTACGTGCACAGTGTCGTCGTATTATTAAAGAAAGTAAGAAAGCCAGCTGGGCTGCTTTCACAAGCACCTTCAACAGTTTTACTCCTTCTGTTGTCTGGGGTAGCCTGCGCCGGCTATCTGGCACTACGGTCCACTCACCAGTTTCTGGCTTGACGGTCGCGAATGACGTCCTTGTGGCCCCTGAGGCTGTCTCCAATGCCTTCGGCCGCTTTTTCGCAGAGGTTTCGAGCTCCGCTCATTACCACCCTGCCTTCCTCCCCCGCAAACAGGCAGAGGAGGCTAGGCCACCTAACTTCCGCTCCTCGAATCGTGAAAGTTATAATGACCCATTCACCATGCGGGAACTCGAAAACGCACTTGGCCGATCACGGTCCTCCGCTCCAGGGCCTGATTCTATTCATATTCAGATGCTGAAGAACCTTTCTCCTGCGGGTAAAGGTTTTCTTCTTCGTACTTACAATCGCATCTGGATTGAGGGACATGTTCCCGCATGCTGGCGCGAGTCTATTGTTGTCCTGAATCCTAAGCCGGGGAAGGACAAGCACTTGCCCTCCAGTTATCGACCCATCTCGCTTACCAGCTGTGTCTGTAAAGTGATGGAGCGAATGGTTAACTCTCGATTGGTTTGGCTGCTCGAGTCTCGACGCCTACTTACCAATGTACAATGTGGATTTCGTAGGCGCCGCTCTGCTGTTGACCATCTGGTTACCTTGTCGACCTTCATTATGAATAACTTCTTGCGGAAGCACCCGACCGCGGCTGTGTTCTTTGATTTGGAGAAGGCTTACGACACCTGTTGGAGGGCGGGCATTCTCCGCACCATGCATACATGGGGTCTTCGCGGCCGCCTCCCTCTTTTCATTCGTTCCTTTTTAATGGATCGACAGCTCAGGGTACGTGTGGGTTCTGTCCTGTCAGACACCTTTCGCCAGGAGAATGGGGTGCCACAGGGCTCAGTTTTGAGCGTCGCTCTCTTCGCCATAGTGATCAATCCAATAATGGATTGCCTCCCAGCTGATGTATCAGGCTCCCTTTTCGTGGACGATTTTACCATCTATTGCAGCGCGCAGCGTACGTGTTTCCTGGAGCGCTGTCTTCAGCGTTCTCTTGACCGTCTTTACTCCTGGAGTGTCGCCAATGGCTTCCGTTTTTCTGCCGAGAAGATGGTCTGTATTAACTTCTGGCGCTACAAAGAGTTTCTCCCACCGTCCTTACGACTCGGTCCCGTTGCTCTCCCATTCGTGGAGACAACAATATTTTTCGGTCTTACATTTGACAGGAAACTTAGTTGGTCTCCACATGTGTCATATTTGGCTGCCCGTTGTACCCGTTCTCTAAATGTCCTCCGTGTTCTCAGTGGTATGTCGTGGGGAGCGGATCGAACCGTCCTACTTCGCCTATATCGGTCCGTCGATCGTCCGCTCCAAGCTGGATTATGGGAGCTTCGTATACTCCTCTGCACGGCCATCCATCTTACGCCGCCTCAACTCCATACAACATCGGGGTTTACGACTTGCGATCGGGGCGTTTTATACTAGTCCCGTCGAGAGTCTTCATGCTGACGCTGGTGAGTTGCCATTTACCTACCGGTGCGATATACTGCTTTGTCGGTATGTCTGTCGGCTACTGGCAATGCCCGACCACCCGTCTTATCGTTCCTTTTTTGATGACTCTCTCGACAGTCAATACGGGTTGTATGTCTCTGCCCTGCTACCCCCTGGAGTTCGCTTTTGGCACCTCCTTCAACACCTTGATTTTTCACTCCCTGCAACCTTTCGAGTGGGCGAGAGCCACACGCCACCTTGGCTCCAGGCTCAGGTTCGCGTCCACCTTGACCTCTGCTCGCTCCCGAAGGAGGTTACCCCCGGTTCAGTCAACCACTCCCGTTTTATCGAACTTCGTTCGAAGTTCATTTATACAGATGGCTCTAAGACCACTGACGGGGTCGGGTGTTCTTTTATTGTCGGGGCACAAAGTTTCAAATACCGGCTCCATGGCCTTTGTTCGGTCTTCACAGCTGAGCTCTTTGCCCTCTACCAGGCTGTCCTTTACATCTGCCGCCACCGACATTCTGCATATGTCATCTGCTCCGATTCCCTGAGCGCTATCCAGAGCCTCAGTGATCCGTACCCGGTTCACCCTTTCGTGCACCGGATCCAACGCTCTCTTCAGCAGCTGGTGGACGTCGGTTCTCCGGTTAGCTTTATGTGGGTTCCTGGCCATGTCAGTATCCCTGGGAACGAAGCTGCAGATGCCGCGGCCAAGGCTGCGGTCCTCCAGCCTCGGACAGCTTCTTGTTGTGTCCCTTCGTCAGATTGTAGCAGGGTAATTTGTCGGCGCATTTTATCGCAGTGGCATGCCGATAGGGCTGCACTTACAGACAACAAACTTAGGGCCCTGAAACCTCTTCCCGTGGCTGGGACGTCCTCCTCACGCCCTTCTCGGCGGGAGGAGGTCGTTTTGGCCCAGTTACGAATTGGCCACTGCCGGTTCAGCCATCGCCATATGCTGACGGCTGCGCCGGCGCCATTCTGCCCATGTGGGCAATTGCTGATGGTCCGCCACATTTTAACGGTCTGTCCGGGTTTTAACACCCTGCGTCTTGATCTTGGCCTGCCATGTACTGTAGAAGCCATTTTAGCGGATGACCCACGAGCAGCTGCTCGCGTTCTTCATTTTATCAATTTGACAACCCTCTCAAAGGACGTTTGATTCTGCTGTTTTCCTTTTTTAATCCTATGCCTGTCAGTCTGTCTTTTATCGTGTTTTCCGTTTCGTTGCTGTTTTAAACTTGACTCACGGTGCATTCCTAACGTAGTCTGGGCGCTAATGACCATTGAAGTTGTGCGCCCTAAAACTACAAAAAAAAAAAAAAGCTCACTGCCTGATTCGCAGATGCAAGCAGGAGTGCTGGGAAAGATATGTCTCCACCATTGGCCTCCGTACCTCTCCATTGTGGGTTTGGGCCAAGATTAGGAGACTCTGTGGCTATCATACCCTCGTCAGTGTACCTGCACTTCCACTGATTGGAACAGTCTGCACTGACTCAGACACAATTGCAAACCACTTATCAGAGCATTTTGCTCAGAGTTCCACTTCTGTGAATTACCCACTGTCCTTTTACTCCCTGAAGGAGTCGTTGGAACGTCGGAGCCTTTCATTTCACACGCGCCACCTTGAATCGTACAATGCTCCGTTCAGTGAAAGGAAATTCCAAAGTGCCTTAGCCACTTGCCCTGATACGGCTCCCGGGCCAAATGGCATCCACTGTCAAATGCTCGAACACCTCTCAGTGGACTGCCACCGATTCCTCCTAGACCTTTTCAATCATATCTGCATTGAGGGTTAGTTCCTGTCACAATGGTGAGAAAGCATCGTAATCCCCGTGTTGAAACCTGGCAAGAACCCACTGGAGTTGGACAGCTACTGCCTCATTAACCTCACCTACTTTCTTTGCAAGTTGCTCGAACCCATGATGAGCCGGAGATTGAGTTGGCTAGTTGAGTCTCAGGGGCTTCTGGCTCCATCTCAGGGTGTGTTCTGTAAGGGCCGCTCTGCCACCAATAATCTGGTATACCTGTTGTCTGCCATCTGTACAACCTTTGCCCACCATCAGCATCTGGTCGCCATCTTTTTTGACATGTGGAAGGCATACGATATGACATTGCAACATCACATCCTCTCTACGCTTGATGGTTACGATCTTTGGGTTCCCCTCCCAATTTTAATACAAAATTTTCTGTCGCTTGGTTCCTTCCGTGTGCAAGTTGTGGCCTCCTATAGTTCCTCCTGAGTTCAGGAGAATGGGGTCCCACAAGGATCTGTATTAAGAGGCTGCCTCTTTTTGATAGCAATTAATGGGCTTGCTGTGGCGGTGGAATGCCTGTCTCATCTTCCTTGTAGGCTGACAACTTGTGCCTGTACTATAGCTCCACTGGCATTGCAGCTGCTGAACAGCAGCTGCAGGGTGCTACCCAAAATGTGCAGTCTTGGGCTGTAGCACATGTCTTCCAGTTTTCGGCTGCCAAGACCTGCATTATGCATTTGTCAGCGACACGCTGTTCAACGTGAGCCATGGCTTTATCTTGACACCAAACCTCTCGTGTTGTGGAGACACATCAGTTTTTGGGATCGGTTTTCGATACCTGGTTGACTTGGCTGCCTCATATTTGGCAGCTTAAACAAATGTGCTGTCGGCATCTTAATGCTCTTCATTGCTTGAGTCACACCAACTGAGGTGCCGATCGGTCTACCCTCCTACGGCTGTACCAGGCATTAATTCAGTCCTGCCTAGATTATTGAAGCCTGGCTTATGGTTCGGTAACACCTTCCGCATAGTGGTTGCTGGGCCCAATATTTCACAGCGGGGTCTGACTCACCACTGGTGCTTCCCTGACTAGCCCTGTCAACAGTGTACTTGTGGAGGCAGTGGTCCCTCCATTGTGGTTCTGGCGCCAACAATTACTGGCCGCTTATGCTACACACATCTGTAGCTTGCCCGGGCATCCCACTTATCGTCTTCTGTTCCCTCATTCAATCATCCACCTTCCGGAATGGTAGCAAAGGTCAGGGTGTACGCTCACAGTTTCCGTCAGAGCTCTTCTCTCTGGGCTTGAGGTTTTCCGTCTTCCATTCTTTTCTGGCCCCCTCAGTGTATACGACCAGGATGTGTGTGCCACCCATGGTGTTGGCTCGATTTGGCACTGGGCCTGAAGGACTCGGTCCTTCATGAGGCCCTCTGTTGAAGCTTTCTCTCAATTCTTGCCACGGTTCAAGGCTGTGACATTGTCTATACTGATGGTTCAATGGTTGCTGGTCATGTCGGTCATGGTCTTATTCTACAGGAACATTATGAACAACACTCACTGCCAGCTGGCTGCAGTGTTTTCACTGCCAAGATGGTGACCATCTCTCGCGCTCTAGAGTATTTACACTTCTGCTCAGGTGAGTACTGCATTATCTGTAGTGACTCCCTGAGCGGTTTACGAGCTATCGACCAGAGTTTCCCTCACTCTCATCTGGTGATGGCTATCCAGGGGTCCCTCTGTACTCTTGCCAATAGTGGCCGCTCTGTGGTCTTTGTGTGGACCCTGGGTCCTGTACGCGTGCTGGGAAATGAATGTGTTGATACAGTGACCAAACAGGCTGTCGGTGCACCAGCCATGGAGATTGGCCTTTTGTAGTGTGACCTCTGGTCAGTTTTGCGGCAGAAGGTACCTCGCACCTGGGGTGAAGAATGGCACGCCCTTCCTTCACCCAACAAACTTCGGGCCATCGAGGAGGCTAGCGGTGTGTGGCACTCCTCCTTGCGGGTCTCTCACGTGGACTCTGTTGCCCTCTGCTGGCTGAGCATTGGTCACACCTGGATAACGCACAGCTATTCATTGCAGCATGAGGTCCCACCTTTGTCGCTGTGGGTCACCTTTGACTGTGGTCCTCATCTTGTTGGACTGTTCGCTTTTAACGCTGGTCAGGCAGATGTTTGCTCTTCCTGATATGCTTCCTAAACTTTTATCAGTAGATGTTGTGATGGCAGAGTTAGTTTTGAGTTTAATTGGTGCAGGGGGTTTTTATCGCTTGATCTAAGTGAGTGTCATTTTTTTTGTGTACAGTCTGGCATTTGGTCTATGATTTTAGACTGGGGTTTTTAGTGGGTTTCTTGGTGGTTGGCTTTTCCTTTTCTTTTTTTTTTTTTCTTTTATTTGTTTTTATGGTCGGCCAACCACTGTCACACTCCATGTGATTCTAATTCCTTTTGTCAGGTCTCTGTCTGTGTCTTTCTTGTCCTGTGTTGTTGTCTCTTGTCATCTCCATTGTTTGTTTTTATTCCTTGTGGTGGTTTCCGGTTAATGGAAAAAGGGACATATGGCCCTAGTAGTCTGGTCCCTTCAATACCACAGACCAACCAATCATCTCAAGGATGACAATAGGAATGGAAGCTGCTGGAGTATTGGGAACTGTAGATTAATATCAACTTGTGTGATGGATGAATCTTTGGAATGTCAGACTCGTGACCCAATAAATGGATGGTATTAAGGACAAGCCATTAGCAACTAACATACATTACTTGGGTTACATTACATGTGTATCTGCTGTGGCTGCTTCCGTTCTTCCTTTTGCTTAAGAATTCAAAATTGGACTCACGTATATTAAAATGGCTCATCCTTGGATCAAATTCAAACTAGCTGCCCATGTCTTCTCAACTTAGTTCCATTTGCAACAAGTCAACCAGACAAACTTTATTTAGGGATACAGATACGAACAGATGTGCCAAAACTCAAGCAAGCATCACCTCTGTCAGAGGTGGGATTAAGACCTACAACCCCTGGGAAAGCATCTGTCTTGCCCTGCACAGCCTCCACAGGCAGGCACCACAGCGGTTATGCCAAGACAGTGATCAGCCTGTCACCACAGTCACACCTTTTCATGGCAGCATATTTACTTCTTCCCCAGGCACCAGCATGAAAGTGACAAGAAGAAATAACATTGCAAGCAAGTAGTTGCAATGGCTCACTTGTAGCATTCAGTTGGAGACAGTTGACACTCTGATTCAAGAATACAAGTTTTTGGTTTCAGATGCATGTGGGAGATATGGCACGCCACTGGCTACTGTAGAGATATTGGAGGAATTATGTTGAAACAGGCACTACCAACAGAATTCCTTGCTCGAGCAGGAAGAGACTGAGTGCAAAGCATGGCCATATGGAGCTTGTGTGTAGGAGCTGTCCTCTCGTTTCCTAAATATGAAGCAGTTGATGTGAGTGACCAACTTCAGTTCGAATGACACAGTTAACTGAAGGCTGAGGAAAGCTGTACTGCTTGCCCAACGAACAACTGTAAAACAGGAACTCAGTGACGAAAATGTGCTACATTGGCTGGCAGTTGCAGAGTTCTGTCTGAATGCAGCATGGGAAGATGTATTTTTCACACATAAGGTATCTAATGATTTTTCATCTTCTGCTGCTTGCTTTTCTGTCAGAGAGCCAGTGGAAAATCCCTTGGTGACGGGAAAACATCAAACATGAGATGAGAAAATTTGAGCTAGTTCTAGTTCACTTCATTCTTGTAACTGAAATAAACTACTTCCAATTATGCTTTGATTATTACATTCTGTTTACTTAATCTGTGCCAACATGCATGAAAAGATATAAATCAAGAGAGCACTGTTTTAAAGCTATTTTTTGTTATTTTTGATTTGCCCGCCTTCCACTCTATTGCTATCCACTGGACTTGGCCCAAAATAATCAAAACATTTCTTCTAACATTATCTGCCTGTCTCTCTCTCTCTCTCTCTCTCTCACAGGAACCAGGCTATTAGAATGGCTTTAGTATCTAAATAGTGTTCAAATATTGAAACTGGTCTGTGTGCTGTAGTTAATTGATGGAGTGTGCTCTTCTTCCTATGGTGGGCATAGGATAATAAAGAATGTAATATTTGTTTGCATTGGACAAATTTTTTCTGAAGGTGGACTACAGCATTGAAATTGTTCTTCCTGTAAATGGAGAACAAATGAAACTATTGACACTGCATCATGTAATTTCCATCTTGCTTGCTCCATAGCCTGATAAAGCACAGCATTGTTAAGAGGCCATCTGATCTCAACAATTGATCGTCTTGCCTAGTTAGTGCTACATAACAATAGCAAGAGCAGGCACTAAATTTCCTTGCTAAGTGGCAATCAGTCTTACATTCCTGCACCTTTAAATAGGAGCAAATGATATGAGGAGTGGGGAGTAACCATAATGCCACTTGTCTTTGACACTTCATACCCTCATCTCTCCACAAACATTGTTAAATTGATTATCATATATGTAAATCTGGCAGGAGGCATAGTATGATCACATCACAGCACACAGAGATGGCTCCCACAAGGAAGGAGCACACCATTGGAGATGCTAGTAACCATGGGACATACTTCTGGAAGGCTTTCATCATCATCTACTATGTCTGCTCACAAGCGAACATTGAATGAGTTACAGCCACAGACAATTCTTCCATCAGTGCCACAGTTCCTTGTTGTTTCTCATTTGGACGAAGTTCATGACTCCTCGAAAGTCAACCCTTTCATTATTCAGAAAGGTGTCGACATGATTAATTGCAGTTCCTGTGAAGTCTTGTTCCCGATGACGAAATGGCACATTTTTGTTAGAAGCAGTCAGTGCCATTCAGGCACCAAAGTTGCTCTGAACTTCACTGCTACTTACCTTCCCTGTCTGGGTGGAAGTGTAATGCACTTTAAATTCATCATGCAGCGTGGTTTATACACACTCACTCGATGGATTGTCCAATGAGGAAATACGACCTTGTCAGACTGGTAGTTTTGTAACAACTGTACATAGTCATGAAAAGGGTTGACAAGGAATTGGTACCAACCTGTACTATCTTCTTGATATTTGACAGAGTTCAACTTCAATCAAACATTAAAGTGGGCTACAAGATAATTTCATTTTACCCATACATCCCAAACCTAGGCATTGCTAACAGTGTCAGTGGTTTATTCATACCAGCCAGCTGTGTTCAAATCCGGGCAAATGCTTTTCATGAGGCAAGGATGCCCATGCTGCTTCCTCTCGAGATTGCCCCATTTTCAAAGATGAACATCTTATTCAGGAAATCAGAGGGAAGGAAAAGGTGTCGACACTTGCTGCTCGTAAGTTACTCACAAGTCACAAGCCCACTGTGCCTCCCACAGGTAAATATAGCACTGTCCTTGCATCTCCTCAGCCTACTAAGGAGGCAGCTCCGCAGACTTGTGATCTCACCTTTGATGCCACAGTCATCAGATCGGCCAGCGCAAATATCGTCCGTTCAACCTCCCCATTATCACCTGCTCACTCTAGTGACATTCGATGACCGTCACTTTCATAGCGTCGACGATCAGGTCACTCATATTAAAGAAGTTATTCTTACAGCCATGGAATGTTCAATACATCAGACATCCTATTTATCTTGGCAATTCCTTGGTTGGACGAGGCGTGAGTGCCAACATGCTCTTTTAGTTTTCCGCCACCATCCTACTTTGGCCAACTGTATCCACTATAAGCAGTTATGTGTGTGATTCTGTCACATCATCTGCAATAGCAAGAAGGCAAGCTAGGACTTCTTTACTAGCTCTTTTGACACCATTACTCCCTCCTCTGAAGTCTGGAGTCAAATTCGACAGTTATCTGGTGCACCTAGTTTCTCCCCGATCTCTGGGCTCACTGTCATGCATGATACCTTAGTGGACCCAGTCGCTATTTCTAATTCATTGGGTCAACACTTTGCTGAGATTTCAAGCTCTTCAAGTTACCCGCCAGCCTTTCCCCTGAAGAAATGTACAGCAGAAGTTCGACCCCTTGCTATCTCCTCTCAAAATGGCGAAAGCTAGAATACTGTTTTCTCCATCCGGGAACTCCAGCACGCACTCTCTTCCACCCCGGGACCAAATGGTATCGACATCCAAATGTTGCTGAATTTACCAGACCACAGTCTGTGCTACCTCCTTCGCCTTTATAATCGAATTTGGACCGAGAGTACTTTTCCCAGAAGATGGCAGGAAGCTATTGTCGTTATTGTTCTGAAACCTGGAAAGGACAAACATCTCCCCTCTAGCTATCCCCCATTCCTCTCACGAGTAGTGTAAATAAGGTTTCAGAGCATATGGTGGATTGCCGTTCAGCCTGGTGGCTGGAGCCCTGAAGTCTTTTAACACCTGCCCAGTGCAGTTTGAAAAAGCATCGTTATGCAGTTGACCACATTGTTGCTCTCTCCACTTCATCATGAAAAATTTTCTCAGGAAACTCCAAACAGTAGTAATATTTTTTGATCTGGAGAGAGCATAAGATACCTGTTTGAGGACAGGCATCCTCCGCACACTGTTCTCTTGGGGCTTTCGAGGTCAGCTGCCCCTTTGTATTCCCGAATTTATGGCAGAGCGAATATTTAAAGTGCGATTGAACACTACGCTCTCCCGTACTTTCTCCCAAGAAAACGGGGTACCCCAGGGTTCCATGCTAATTGTTGTACTGTTTGCCATTGCCATAAATCCAATTATGGATTGTCTACTTCCCGATGTCGCGGGCACCTTCTTTGTGGACCCTTTTGCGATCTACTACAGCTCTCAATGGACCAGCCTTCTTGAACGAAGTCTTCAAGGATGTCTCAATTGCCTCCACTCTTGGAGCATCGAAAACGGCTTCCGCTTTACTCCCAGTATGACCGTTTGTCAATTTCTGCCATTGTACAGGCCTTCCCTACATCTAGGTCCTGTCAACAAACCATTTGCGGAGGTCGCTAATTCTTGGGTCTTACGTTTGACAGGAAACTGAGCTGGTCCTCCCACATATCCTATCTTACGGCTCGCAGTCTGTGATCTCTCAACATCCACTGTGTCCTGAATGGTACCTCCTGGGGAGCGGTCTGAGTGGTCCTTCTCTGCCCCTATCGCACCTTAGTACACTCTAGTACACTTGAAATTGGTCTGTAGAATCATAGTTTACTCCTCTGCTTGGACGTCTATTCTTCGGCGTCTCTACTCTGAGCATCTGGAGCTTTTTACTCCAGCCCTGTGGAAAGCCTTTATGCTGAGACTGCTGAACCTCTGCTGTCCAATTGGTGAGCTGCCCTTCTGACAATGAGTCATTATGCTAGCCATCTGCCTTCCATGACTGCTAATCTGGCCCATGACATTTGTTTTTGGCAGCTTCTTGGATTTAGGGTATGCAGGCCACCCTTACTCTCTACTACCACCAGGAGTCCGCTTCTGTCAATTGCTATGTTCACTTCCCTTCCACTTTCCCTAAAACTTTGTTGACAATTAGGGGTGGAGCACCACCTTGGCTTCGCCCCGGACCTGCCTGCTCAGTGACCTTTGTCAGTTTCCCAAGGAAGGTACCCCTCCCTCTCTTGTTTATCATCAGGCATTTGCTGCTCTATGTGTACAAATGAAGAATGCCACATTTATTTACACTGATGGCTCCAAAACATCATTTGGTGTAGGGAGTGCTAATATTGTTGGTGACACCCCTAATAAATTTAGGCTTCCCGACCAGTGTTCAGTTGTAACTACGGAATTTTACGCTGTTCTCCAGGCTGTCCAATACATCTGTCGCCATCAGCAGATACAGTGTATTATATGCTCAGATTCACTCGGCTCTCTCCTCAGACCCCAAGCCCTCTACCCTGTCCACCCTGTGGTCCACCAGTTTCAGGACTATCTCCACTTGTTCCACATGAGGGCCATCTCTGTGGTGTTCCTCTGAATGCCAGGACACATTGGTATCCATGGAAATGAAGTGGCTCATATAGTAGCCAAGGCTGCAGTCTCTCTTCTTCAGCCTGCTGTTCGCATGGTTCTCTTAACCGATCTACAGAAAGTTTTATGTCATCGTGTTGCTCTTTCATGGCACTCACATTGGTCTGCAGTTCCCAATAATAAATTGTGGGACGTGATAGCTCTTCCTTGTGCTTGGACCTCTTCCCCCAGACCTCGTCATCAGGAGAAGGTAATTTTAACTAGACTCTGGATAGGGCACTGTCTTTTTAGCCATCGACATCTGTTAAGTGGTGGTTCTCCCGTGCTTTGTCCCCACTGCTCTCAACTGTGGACGGTGAAACACCTTTTACTTGAGTGCCCCTATTTTACTCTGTTATGCACCCGTCTACAGCTGTCACCTGATATGTCTTCCATTTTAGCAGATGACACGAGCTCAGCTGATTGCAATCTCGAGTTTATTAGTATCAGTGAGATGACAGCCATTTGAAGCTCTTTTTGGGGACAAACAACCCCCCTTGTATAGTGGTTTCCTAAGTTTCCCTTCTGTTTCTTAGTTTACCCACATTTTGGAGTTTCCACTCTCATTGCTCCTGATATCCAGTTTGGTTCTTTACCTTTTCCTAAGCCACAGATTGGGCACTAATGACCGTAGCAGTTTTGCATCCTAAAACCATAACAAAACAGGCTGTTACAACCAAAATGGATATGCTTCCCATTCAGAGGATTAATGACTTACCACTGCTGTAACCCCACGGCAAACTGTGGACATTCATGGACCTGATTAAGATATGTTGCTTTTATCTATTTCTCCACTTTTTGTTCCCATTTTAATTTTTCTCATTTTATTTATTGTGTATGTCATTGAGACCCCTAGCCCTTTGCCTGCCCCAGTCCAATTATGCCCCTGCTCATGTCACTACTCCACAAGCATTTCTTACTTGCAGTTTTGTGTTTATTGGACATGTTCACATTGGTCACATTGTGCTGCTGCTGTCACATCACCTTCCATCTGTATTAGTCATGATCACAGAGGATACACCAGGCCAAAATACAAAGAAGCTTCGAAATTGCCCACATCAACTGCTCTAGCATCTTCCTGATCAAATGCTACAGTGTATCAAAAATGGAGTATGGATGCATTGTCTGTAGCTCTATCGAACAGTGATCTTACAGACTATTTTAAGCCTTCCATTTTGACACTTTGTATCTCCTCCAGGTGATGTAAGATTTCCCTTTTGCACATCACAGAATCCAAAATTACAATGCAGTTGGATTTTGTATAAATGTTTAATTAGCTACTGTAATAGTTCTAACTACACATAAGGACTGCCTAATGTTAAATCATGACTACTGAGTACCACACTTGTTCATGGTAATTTGCTGGATAAGCTGTGTATCCACATGGACACGTGGTTCATTTCGTTGCAGGATATAAAATTTTGGAGATGTTGGAACTCCCATACTGCTGTGCTGTTTCCTCACTCCCACTGTTCCTCTCTGCAGTGTCAATATGAATACATGTTAAGCTGTCACAATACTTTTGCATTGTGATGCCTATATCATCGATCCCACTTTCACATAGTCAACTCAAAGACATATACACTATCTTCTTTGTAAATTAGACATACATTTCTGCATAGCACCTTAACGCCATCCACAGTATTAAGTGTTCACTATGAAACACGTAAGTCTCACTTCTCTGTGTGTACAGCTACAATGCAGTGAGGCTGGTTCACTGATGCCAGTGGCCACAGATGAATGCCATCAACAGCTATTTGGATGCCCACAGTGCTATGTTTGTCACATTTGCAGTCTGCTGTAGCCAGTTGAACTGCAGTAATTCACGACTGTAGTATGGTGACTAACAGACTGTGTGCTAACAGACACAAAGTACATATTTTCACATAGCGGGAAAATAACTTTCTGGATCCGAACCAACACTGTACCTTGGACTGTCTACGTGCATCAGTAAGAAGCAACCTGAAAGGGTTGCATGGCCCTCTATCTTAAGTATCCGTGACCACATCATCAACATGCTCCAGGACAGGTAATAGCAAGTTACATTCAAACATATGAACCCTGATGATGAATTATTCTAAGATGCAATACTATGGAACAAGTCAGTCTGTCCACAAATAGACAAATCTTATAAAATAATAACGTCCTGTTGAGGCCAGTGTCCTCCAGTTGCATAGGTATGCAGTCATTACATTATTTGCAAAAAGATAACATTGCTATGATCGGGATTCAGTGATTATGTGACCTTTAGTGCTTCTTCTCAGCATCACAAAGCCAATAAAAAAGAAAGGGATTCATATATGAAGTTACAGTTCTAAGCTACCACAACTCTGCTACACTGTGTGGCGTACGTCTTGTGATGTCTGCTAAATGGGACTAGAACCACCAAGCCTCAAAAGTTAGGGATCTGTTGGTGATCAGTAACCTGAAATACAATGGAGACAATTATGTGCCATATCATCTCCTACCTCCTACCTCCTACCTCATGACTGACAACCTGTAATTTTATAATGGTATGTTACTCCTTTCCCTTTTCATGATCTCTTGGACTATTTCACCAGGTCATAGCTGAGGTAGTGTTCATTTTTGCAAACTATACTGTATTTGTCACTGGGAGTATGCTTACACCAACGTTCAAACATCTGGCAGCTGAGGTCTGCATTTCCTGGCCACCTTTGTCTGCTCTGCGACAGTGGCTATATGTGGCAGCTGGCAGCTCTAGTGAATTCACATAATTGAGCTCACTTGAAACTCAAATATTTTGTGATTATTCACTTGGATCATTATGCAGTTTTCATAAATGTCACTTCAATAAACTTTCACATCTATCTACTTCTATCTGCACCTGATTTGTTATCTCCAATACTATTTTAATTTACCATCTTAGTAATACAGAGATGAGCATTGCAGTGACACGACATACTACTGCCATGTTCAAAGGCGTTTGATTTACACTTAAATTCAGTTCATATATATTATTGTTATTGTTATTGTTATTGTTATTATTATTATTTTTGTTTTTCAGCTCCCTAAAAAGATACGGCTTGAGGAGCTGTTGGCAGGTGAGATTTTCACTTTCTTCAGTAGCTTAATTATACAATTAAAATAGCATGTAAATGTTTTCTTATGTGGTACATTCTTTTTAGTCTTTGTCTTTGACTTTAATCCTTTATTTGTGGTATGCTAAATTAGTTTAGTGAAACAGTTGTTCAAAATTTTATGCTTAAACTTGACACTGGATATTAATTATCTAGTGCATAATTCATAGTGTATAATTGACAGTGTCATCATAACTACAACAGATAGCTGTGTTCAAAATGTATTCTGTGGTAGACTGCGAGGGGAATGTGATCAAAGATAAAGAAGACAAATTGTTAAGTATCGAACTGACATTTAAAAATAGCTCACAATGAAGGTAAGTAATGATTGCCAATTGGCACACTACGATAAGCAGCAATGTTTAGACCCCACACACTTTATTCTGTAGTCATGGCACATATTCAGCTCATCATCTTGAGATAAATATATTTAAGTATACAACTGTCACTCAACATAGCTGAGATTCTTGAAGAGGAAAATTTCCAATATTATTGGGGACTGGAAAAAGTCAACCACATTCATAGCCAGTGATTTGAAAGCTCATTGTCATGTCTTGAAATGAAGAATAGTGTCCCTTTAATCCTTCTCCTCTCCCCCAAACCAGTATTTTTCCACGTGACTGATGTCTGAAATAGGCTGGTCCATTTGGGAACCACAATTGCTCTCAATCCGCATACAGCAAGCATGCAATTGACTACGCCGTGACAACATGCTGTTGTGCACAAGATGCCTGACTTGTTGGCAGCTTCACAACCTGTGGCCTGGAGACTCCACTCCCATACCAGCTTTCCTTATTTAAACATATGGGAATTCCCCTTAACTCATCCTTAAGTTACACAATCCTCCTTGCCTCAGTACTCACTAGCACCTATCCTGACCTTTCCTGCAAATAGCTCCATCCTGAACTTCTCACCTGATCTGCCCAACACAGGTCCTCACCCAGTTGGCCTGAAGGTCTAAGACGATATATCTGATTTGCAGATGGACACACAGTGGCAAATGTTATTCCAGGCTTAGCCTTTTACTGCTTGTTCCATGTTAACCCTTTCATGACCAATGGAACACACTAACTTGATGTATAAGACTATAGTACTGTCTTAAAGATCAGTAATAAACATGAAGGTTATGTATAATGGAGACTTCAGTCATAATCAGTAACATAATCTGCTTCACTGATTACTACAGTCTGTAAATACTGGGGTAACATTCTGAATTAGCAGCTCTAGAAACAATATGGTTTTGTAGTGAAGAACTCTTGCAACAATGTTCACAGTGTATTTTCACCCTGAGAGGAAGTTTAGTGAAGGTCATTTGACAGAGCAGAAAAGGTGAAAAAAATCAGATGGAAAAAGTTGGGCACAGAATGACTTCTGAACCCTACTCTGGTATAGTGTTTCTTGTCAATCTAGTAGAATGCTGGTGGGTGTTATTGTGGACTAGCATCACTTCACGTAGCCTTCCTGGTTGTTGTTCTTGATTGCATCTGCAGGAGGTCTGTTGTTGACAATAAATGTCAGTAGTGAAGATAACACCTCAGGGAAGAAATTTGTGGAACACCACATGATCTCTGTTCCACCAGATGCGTAACATTATCTTTTGTGGTTGCACACATGTCTTTGTATGGGGAGTTTCTGCTTTGTTTGGACTCAAGCATTCCTTTCCATTTTTCCTCTTACTTAGGCATAAATACAAAATTTTTGGTAATCATTAATGATAGAGGATAGGAATGGTCAGTGCTGTTCAAATCCTAATCAACATCAAGCAAGCAGATGGGGCAAATACTGCCACCCATAGCAATCAGAATACCAACCTGCCAAATAGAAACTATATGAACTTGGTTACCATCCTAATATTTTTAATTTTTTGTGGCTGGAACTAAAAGGCAATTAACATTTTAAAGTCATGTTTATCTCTTACCATTAAATCCACTTATTCATGAACACCACTGTTCTCATTTTACCCATTCAGCCATTTTAAATTAAAACCTAGCAGTGCGTTGTGTCAACATAACATCCATAGATTGACTATTTGCTGAAGACAATATGTCCACATTATGTGAGAACAAGGTAATGTAATTTATTAAAATAGTGGAAAAGCACACTGTAACCTTTGGACTGTAGGCATATGAACTTATGTTAGATCATGTGTAATGCCCCTAACAATTAAAGCACAAAGAATGGAAAGCCTGACTTCAGGCATGAATAATTTGCTCACCATTATTGGTATCAGCTGCATATATACCAATAACAGATTTAACAGGATGCACTAAAGATGTATCTCTTCTGTGTTCCAAAACTTGTCAGTCTAATGGTGTACCAGCATCATAAAATATTGATCTTTTTTTTCCATTAAGATATGTACAAAGGAAATACAATTTGTATATTGGTAGGTAAGACACAGCCTAGAGCTTCACAGAACATAGTAGAAGTAACTTTAGATGTGCTCTAGGGATGTGTGTGGCCCTTGCTGTGGATGTATATTAATGATTTGGCGGACATTATTCTCCCACTTTTCTTTTTCCATTTGGGTCTGCCAGTGACCACATGCAGTCTTAATGCTTCCGCCTTTGTTCTTCTCCTTTCTTCTTCCTCCTGGTTTCTTTCATCTTCTCACTATGTATCCTTTTATCTCCTCAGACAATTATGACCCTGTTCTCTTCTCCCTCCTGCCTTGCATCCTTTCATTTGCAACAATTTCTTCTTAAGACTGTCTTTATGTTGCATCTTTATACTTATGCTTCTTTGCACATCTTTGCCAACTTCTTGAATCCATGCTGTTGTTGCTTTCTTGTTACAAATATATTTAAAATCTATTTGGTGAACCTGCTGCTGTTTATTCAATATAAGTGTCCAAAAATAGCGATCACCTCTTCTGTAGCATTTTAACTATGTTTTCTATGTTGTGATTTAGTTATTTGTTACTTCCCAATATCTACACCTCCATATTTCTTAGCACAGTGAGCATGTTTCAAATGATTCTTCTATCTATGACTTAAAATTTGTGTATTTTGTTATTCAACACTAAACCTTCACCTGGCTCTGCTACTGGGTTGTAGTGCTCTATTTTGAAATTGTTAGACAGAGACCTTGTGTTGTACACATTCATGGTTATACCACATGGTATCTCCATTTATCATTTGTCCCAAAAATTTAATTGCATTTTTAAAATATATAAATGTTAAAGCTGTGCCCTTACAGTTTGTAAGTGTGTGGCAGATTATGGACTTGATGTTGAAATTCTGTTCTGAGGAAGATCTGCCCTTTCTAAATCCACTCTGATATTCTCACAAGTAGGTATCAAGTGTTGCTTCTACCTGCTCACTGACAGTAGAGATACATCTCTGGAGCTATTTACATTATGCTTATTGCCTTTTTTGTGCACAGGATGGTTAAGAGCCACTTTAGAGCCTTTTGGTATCTTTGCAGTTTCCCATATTTCTTAAAATACGGTCTGAATTCATCTTTTTTGGTTGAGACCATTTTATAATTTTCTCTGCTGGCTTTGTTGTTTTTCAAGGTATTTATTGCCTTTTTTAGATTTCCTTGGCTGTAGGTGGTGGATTTGCTTCTGTTTTTCCATGAAGATGTGGAAATTATAGCTGACAATTCCGTTCTCCAGAGTTCAAGTTTGTTGAAAGTACCATACATTCTCATTAATTCACAGGTTATTTGCTTATTTTGCTTATTTTACCATTTTATTCTCTGAAGTAAATACTTAAAGCTTGGCCGCCCTTTAGGTGATTTTTAAACATCCTATAGAAATTCTGGGTGTGATTTTTAACAAAGCTGTTTTGTATGTCAAGAAGTTTACACTTCCCAAAAGACCATTTAGCACCCTTTATTATTCTTTCAGTTTCTTTCCTTTGCCCTTCAAATTTATCAAAGTGCTTAGTCTTCCAAGAACATTTCCATTTTGTTTCTGCAACTGCTTTTTCACATGTTACATTTCACCAGACTTTCTTCTTTTTTGTGGTACCAATAGATTCTTCACTGCCCTATTGATTGCTTTGGATAATTCTTCCCATTTTCCTGATTTTCCTATTTTAATTTCTTCTTAAAATGT
This sequence comes from Schistocerca nitens, assembly GCF_023898315.1. Lineage (NCBI taxonomy): Eukaryota > Metazoa > Arthropoda > Insecta > Orthoptera > Acrididae > Schistocerca > Schistocerca nitens. The sequence continues at coordinate 1,284,065,653 of NC_064614.1, read as the reverse complement.
TGTATTGTCTCTTTTGAGCCTATGTAAATTTTGATATTTTGTCTTTAAAAAGTTATCAAATGCTGCTACTTCTCTCATATTTTTCTTATCGTCATTAATTGGAATGTGTCAATTAAAAACTATACTGTTTATTTTTGCATTTCACGGTGAGAAGTGTGTCTTTCTGAATGGGATTGAAATTGCCACATATTCAAACTTTTTATGAATATAGAATGCAGTACCAATTATTGGCATACCTTTTATAATTCATATTGCTGGTTTCTCCTCAAAAAATTTTGTTGTTTTCTTTGATTATGTAACATTTTTGTCAAAAAATTCTGTTTCTTGTACTGCTAAAATTTGTATGTCATGCTTGTCTAAGAGAATTCAAAGTTATTCCTGTTTACCAAATGTTAGTAATGAGTTCACATTCAAGGTGCCTGTGAAGAATTTCCTTCTGAACTTAAGATTGGAAGAACACCAAGGATGCTCTGACTCATCCTTCATGCTATCTTTGTTGTTTTTGTTGTTTTTGTTGTTGTTGTTAATGATGTTGTTGTGGTAAACAGATGAGTTTTAGGACTTATTCTTTCATGTACTAAATGATTTATATCTTTGGTTTACACCATAAGGCACTTCTTTCTTGATAGTCAACAAAATATTCCTGATTTCCAACAGTTGCTATTTTTAAGTAACTAAAAAATTTAAATTTTTAATAATTTTAGCTCGAAGATTTAGCTTTAGCTTTCATAATTTTAGCTCAGAGCCAAATTCTTTTGGAGACTTAAGGATGCCACCATGTGCAGAAAATTGCAGACTGCAAGTTATCAGAATTTTAGGAAAGTGTGACAGTGTACAGGGATAGGTGGTGACTTGAAATAGTATCTTAAGTAATTAATGACTTTTGAACTACATAAGTAATGTATACATAATTACTACTTCAGTGTCAGGAACAACTGACCTATAAAGCTGACTAGGTTGTTGTTTCTCAAGGTTAAATTGTGACACATGTATTTTTTGCTTAGTAACAAATATACAGTATATTGAAATTGTATCTTTCATGAAATAATTAACAAAACTGGAAAACAATTGTCACAAAATATTCAGGCTTGAAGAAAGTACAAATAGTGAACCAGAACTCCACAGACAAACGTCTAGACATTGTTCAGGGGTCCCTAAGTATTTTGGTATAAGGAACACACTGTCTACAGCAGCTTGTCACACAGTAAGTTTAATTGATTTAGTCTGTTACCCATATTACAATGGTTTCTATGAAAAACTTTTGCAAAAATGGAAGAGTTTGCATATTTAAACATCAAAACACAAAACACAGGTTAATGCCACTACACATTGATGAAACTGTGGTGTGGTGGTTTTTGCTGTGGGAATAGTTCAGCACAGTGTAATCATTCCACAGCATTCAATGAACCCATACAAAAACTACATGTCGGCCAATTCTAAGTGAGCTACGTTATCCATAGCTGTGTGTGTCACTGCTCATGTAGAACTAATAGGGGTGGAAGAACAATCCTGAGACAGAACTGAGCAGTACTGAATGCAAGCTCAAAGATGAAGAGTAAGATATGCATTATGTTGCTAACAGTAACTACTGTTAATGAATGGAACAGATTTGTTTCCAAACACAAGACATGGCAGACACCATTGATATGTGGTGTTGTGCTAATGTATTCAGTACATATGAAGTGCTGAATGTGCACCTAGATCTATTAATCATTGGCCTAGTTCTTTAAAACCTTCACCAGAAACAGCACTAGAAGGACTTGTACCTTTAGCACACATGCCTACACCCTTTGTTGTTAACCTATTGTTTAATATGTTCAGTATCACTGAAGGAGCTGTGTCAATGTGGGTTTTCTTACAAACGCATTGCCTTAAATGAGTAGTTCCTGACTGGAAACACAATAATGCAAAGCAGTATATATACATAGTTGACTTCCTGTTTCCTCACTTTACATGAGTGGTCACCTTAATTGCTCTGGCTGTCAGAGCATGTTTCCTATCTACCCCAAATCTCCATATGATGGACACTACAGCATGTTGTTACCAGTATGTTGTTCTACTTTGCTTGCAGGTCTATTGTGTTTCTGTGAAATAAGACAACATCGTGCATCTGGACTGAAAGGCAAATATGCCATTAGGCACGTGTATTTATAAAGGTATGGTGTCTGTTGTTATGGATATGTGACCAAAAGAACAGACACTATATCTATAAATTATCTAGGTTTGCCACATTTTCTGTGCTTGGCTATGACAGGTGGTGTGGGCAGACTAGATCTACATCCATACTCCACAAGCCACCTGACGGTGTGTGGTGGAGGGTACCTCTAGTACCTCTATCGGTTCTCCCTTCTATTGCAGTCTCGTATTGTTTGTGGAAAGAAAGATCATCAGTATGCATCTGTGTGGGCTCTAATCTTTCTGATTTTATCCTCATGGTCTCTTCGCGAGATATATGTAGGAGGGAGCAATATACTGCTAGAGTCCTCGGTGAAGGTAAGTTCTCCAAACTTCAACAAAAGCCCGTACCGAGCTACTGAGAGTCTCTCCTGCAAAGTCTTCCACTGGAGTTTATCTGTCATCTCCATAACGCTTTCGTGATTACTAAATGATCCTGTAACAAAGTGCACTTCTCTCAGTTGGATCTTCTCTCTCTCTCTTCTATCAACCCTATGTGGTATGGATCCCACACTGCTGAGCAGTATTCAAGCAGTGGGCGCACAAGTGTACTGTAACCTACTTCCTTTGTTTTCAGATTGCATTTCCTTAGGATTCTTCCAATGAATCTGTCTGGCATCTGCTTTACCAACGAACAGCTTCATATGATCATTCCATTTTAAATCACTCCTAATGCCTACTCCCAGATAATTGATGGAATAAACTGCTTGCAGTTGCTGACCTGCTATATTGTAGCTAAATGAGAAAGGATCTTTCTTTCTATGTACTCACAGCACATTACACTTGTCAACATTGAGATTCAATTGCCACTCCCTGCACCATGCATCGATTCATTGCAGATCCTCCTGCATTTCAGTACAATTTTCCATTGTTACAACCTCTCAATATACTACAGCATCATCTGCAAAAAGTATCAGTGAACTTCCGATGTTATCCACAAGGTCATTTGTGTATATTGTGAATAGCAACGTTCCTACAACACTCCCCTGCGGCACACCTGAAATCACTCGTACTTCGGAAGACCTCTCTCCATTGAGAATGACATGCTGCATTCTGTTATGTAGGAACTCTTCAATCCAATCACACAATTGGGCGGATAGTGCATATGCTCTTTGTTCATTAAACGACTGTGGGGAACTGTGTTGAACACCTTGCAGAAGTCAAGAAACACGGCATCTACCTGGGAACCCGTGTCTATGGCCCTCCTAGTCTCATGGATGAATAGCGTGAGCTGGGTTTCATACGATGGTCTTTTTCAAAACCCATGCTGATTCCTACAGAGTAAATTTCTTGTATCCAGAAAAGTCATTATACTCAAACATAGCACGTGTTACAAACATCTACAACTGATAGACATTAGAGATATAGGTCTATAGTTCTGCACATCCGTTCGATGTCCCTTCATGAAAACGGGGGTGATCTGTGCCCTTCTCCACTCCTTTGGAACGCTATGCTCTTCTAGAGACCTACAGTACACCGCTGCAAGAAGGGGGGGCAAGTTCCTTTGCATACTTGGTGTAAAATCGAACTGGTTTTCCATCAGGTCCAGCAGCCTTTCCTCTTTTCAGCGATTTTAATTGTTTCTCTATCCCTCTGTAAACTATTTTGATATCTACCATTTTGTCATCTGTGCAACAATCTAGAGGGAACTACAGTGCAGTCTTCCTCTGTGAAACAGCTTTGGAAAAAGACATGTAGTATTTCGGCCTTTTGTCTGTCATCCTCTGTTTCAGTACCATTTTGGTTACAGAGTGTCTGGACATTTTGTTTTGATCCACCTATCGCTTTTACATGAGACCAAAATTTCTTAGGATTTTCTGCCAAGTCAGTACACAGAACTTTACTTTCGAATTCATTGAACACCTCTTGCTTAGCCCTCCTCACACTACATTTCGCTACGTGTAATTTTTGTTTGTCTGCAAGGCTTTGGCTATGTTTATGTTCGCTGTGAAGTTCAATTTGCTTCCGCAGCAATTTTCTAACTCAGTTGTTGTACCATGGTGGTTCTTTTCCATCTCTTATGACTCGCTTGGCACATACTCATCTAATGCATACTGTACAATGGTTTTGAACTTTGTCCACTGATCCTCAACACTATCGCTACTCGAGACAAAACTTTTGCATTGAGCTGTCAAGTACTCTGAAATCTGCTTTTTGTCACTTTTGCTAAACAGAAAAGTCCTCCTACCTTTTTTAATATTTCTATTAATGGCTGACATCATTGATGCAGTAATCACTTTATGATCACTGATTCCCTGTTCTGTATTAACTGTTTCAAATTGTTCGGGGCTGTTTGTCACCAGAAGGTCTAATATGTTATTGCCACGAGTACGTTCTCTGTTTAACTGCTCAAGGTAGTTCTCACATAATGCACGTAAAAAAATTTCACTGGATTCTTAGTCCCTGCCACCCGTTACAAACATTTGAGTCTCGCAGTCTATAGCCAGCAAATTAAAATCTCTACCCAGAACTACAACATGGTCAGGAAATCTACTCAAAATATTTTCCAAATTTTCCTTCAGGTGCTCTGCCACAACAGCTGCTGAGCCAGGGGGCCTGTAGAGACATCCAATTATCATGTTTGAGCCCACTTTAACCGTGAACTTCACCCAAATTATTTCACATTTCGGATCTCCGTCTATTTCCTTCGATACTTTTGTACTTTTTATCACTATAAACACACCTCCCCCTTCACTGTCGAGCCTGTCTCTGCATTATACATTCCAATCTGAGTTTAAAATTTCATTGCTGTTTACATCCAGTTTAGCCAACTTTCTGTCCCTAGTACTATGTGGGCTTTATGACCATTTATTAATGAGAGCCGTTCTGCGGCCTTTCTGTAGACATTCCTGCAGTTTACCATTAGCACATTAATATTGCTGTTCCCCCCCCTAGAGTTTTGCCTACTACTATAAGTTTAGCCTGTGGTCACTTAATATCACATTTTGTGCTCACCTTCTTAGTTGTGCAAGACGCCAGCACCTGTCTCACTCCTCTGTCAACCACAGCTTCCGTTTCATGTCTTTTTTTCTCCTAACACTACAGTCAGATGTGTTGTGGTGTAACTATTTAGTCAAATGACAAACTATCTTCTTTACCTTATCTTCTATACTTTCTTGAAACCCTTTTAATAATTACTTTAAAATACATAATTAATGTCTTTGCTAAGTCACATTTTTATAAATAACGTACCGTATTAGTTTCACCTCACCTCACCTCACTCACAGCCGCTGCAGTAGGCGTCCACTGCTGAATGTGCATATTGTCCCTCGACATATTTCAACACATACAAAATACAAATAAATCTAATGAACAATATCTGTACATTTATGTATGATATGTTGTTTAAGGTCACTATTTTCATACTGTATTAATAATATTACTTTTTTAAGTATATTGTTAATAGGGCATAGTTCTGTGCATCATTCCTCGGGAGTATCATGTGTAAGCACAGTTCATAAAATGTGTGTGTGTGTCCCTCCCTCCCTCCCTCCCTCCCTCCCTCCCTCCCTCCCTCCCTCCCTCCCTCCCTCCCTCCCTCCCTCCCTCCCTCCCTCCCTCCCTCCCTCCCTCCCTCCCTCCCTCCCTCCCTCCCTCCCTCCCTCCCTCCCTCCCTCCTCCCTCCCTCCCTCCCTCCCTCCCTCCCTCCCTCCCTCCCTCCCTCCCTCCCTCCCTCCCTCCTCCCTCCCTCCCTCCCTCCCTCCCTCCCTCCCTCCCTCCCTCCCTCCCTCCCTCCCTCCCTCCCTCCCTCCCTCCCTCCCTCCCTCCCTCCCTCCCTCCCTCCCTCCCTCCCTCCCTCCCTCCCTCCCTCCCTCCCTCCCTCCCTCCCTCCCTCCCTCCCTCCCTCCCTCCCTCCCTCCCTCCCTCCCTCCCTCCCTCCCTCCCTCCCTCCCTCCCTCCCTCCCTCCCTCCCTCCCTCCCTCCCTCCCTCCCTCCCTCCCTCCCTCCCTCCCTCCCTCCCTCCTCCCTCCCTCCCTCCCTCCCTCCCTCCCTCCCTCCCTCCCTCCCTCCCTCCCTCCCTCCCTCCCTCCCTCCCTCCCTCCCTCCCTCCCTCCCTCCCTCCCTCCCTCCCTCCCTCCCTCCCTCCCTCCCTCCCTCCCTCCCTCCCTCCCTCCCTCCCTCCCTCCCTCCCTCCCTCCCTCCCTCCCTCCCTCCCTCCCTCCCTCCCTCCCTCCCTCCCTCCCTCCCTCCCTCCCTCCTCCCTCCCTCCCTCCCTCCCTCCCTCCCTCCCTCCCTCCTCCCTCCCTCCCTCCCTCCCTCCCTCCCTCCCTCCCTCCCTCCCTCCCTCCCTCCCTCCCTCCCTCCTCCCTCCCTCCCTCCCTCCCTCCCTCCCTCCCTCCCTCCCTCCCTCCCTCCCTCCCTCCCTCCCTCCCTCCCTCCCTCCCTCCCTCCCTCCCTCCCTCCCTCCCTCCCTCCCTAGTTTTACAAACTTGCAATGGTCATGGGTCTCTTTTTCTTAATAATGGCTGCTGAAATGAGTTGTAGGCTCACTACACTTCTGTGTATGATAAAATATGCTTATACGCCAGTCATTGGAGGTATAATAGGAACACATCATTGAAGCAGTGGATATAGATTTTAAAAGAAGTTTTCCTCTGTGTGTTTACAGCTGGAGGTGCTGGGGGTAAGACCAGGCAGCGTCATCTGGAGCCGGAGCCTGGCCCCAGTTCCAGGTCACCAGCTACACACACACCAGGTGAGTAACAATAAGAGCCCACAGTTGGAGGTTGGTGTTTCTACTCTACTCTACTCTACTACTCCTACTCTGGAATCAAATGTGTTTGGGCACCTATTAGTGGACTTCAAGATGGGGTGTGTCCACACTTCTCCTTTAAATTCAGCAATACTAAACAATCCTCCAAAGTAGTATGTTCAGTCAACGCTTTAACAATTGAAAATTTCAGGGAAAGCCTACAGCAGTTAGACTGGGATGAGGTGTACCGTGAACCTGATGCCAATTTAAAATATAATTTATTTCATGACAAAAACTACTGTGTTATATTAAGAAAAGTTATTAAAAAATCCAGGAGTATGTGTATCATGTCTGAAATCAGCAACTCTGATAATAAAATTAAAACAATTTGGAATATTATTAAAATAGAAACAGGTCAACCAAGAGCAGAGGAAGACAGTATTACCATCAAATTGAATGAAAACTTTACGAACAAAAAGTCAGAAGTTGAAAATATTTTTAATAATCATTTTCTAAATGTTGTGGATATAGTAGGATCCAGGTGTTCATTAGAAGATGCTAGGCTGTTAATGGAAGAGGCCATACCTATGCAATTTGATACAATTGAAATCTCACCCACTTCTCCCTCTGAAATTAGGAAAATAATAAACTTGCTTAAAAGCAAAAACTCACATGGAATTGATGGCATTTCCAGCAAAATACTAAAAGCTTGTTCTCAACAGATAAGTAAGATTCTCAGCCACCTGTGTAATAGCTCTCTGGAACAGGGCATTTTCCATGATAGACTGAAATATGCTATTGTTATACCTTTGCATAAAAAGGGGGGATAGATCTGATGTCAACAATTACCGTCCAATCTCCCTTCTAACAGCTTTATCCAAAATTTTTGAGAAAGTAATGTATTCAAGAGTAGCTTCACATATCTGTAAAAATGAAGTACTAACAAAATGTCACTTTTATTTTCCAGAAAGGTTTTTCAACAGAAAATGCCATATATGCTTTCACCAGTCAAATTTTGAATGATCTGAATAACCGAACACAACCCATTGGGATTTTTTGTGATCTCTCAAAGGCTTTTGACTGTGTAAATCATGAAATTCTGCTAGACAAGCTAAAGTATTGTGGCATGAGTGGGACAGTGCACAAATGGTTTAATTCATACCTAACTGGAAGAGTGCAGAAAGTTGAAATAAGTAGTTCTCATAATATGCAAATATCAGCACATTCCTCAAACTGGGGGAACTATCAAGAATGGGGTTCCACAAGGGTCAGTCTTGGGTCCTTTGTTGTTATTATATATTAATGACTTGCCATTCTATATTCATGAAGAGGCAAAGTTAGTTCTCTTTGCTGATGATAAAAGTATAGTAATCACACCCGACAAACAAGAATTAACTGATGAAATTGTCAATACTGTCTTTCAGAAAATTACTTAGTGGTTCCTTGTAAACAGACTCTCACTGAATTTTGATAAGACACAGTACATACAGTTCCGTACAGTGAATGGTATGATGCCATTAATAAATATAGGCCTTGATCAGAAGCATATAGCTAAGGTAGAATATTCCAAATTTTTAGGTGTGTCCATTGATGAGAGATTAAATTGGAAGAAACACATTGATGATCTGCTGAAACGTTTGAGTTCAGCTACTTATGCAATAAGGGTCATTGCAAATTTTGGTGATAAACATCTTAGTAAATTAGCTTACTACGCCTATTTTCACTCATTGCTTTCATATGGCATCATATTTTGGGGTAATTCATCACTGAGGAATAAAGTATTTATTGCACAAAAGTGTGTAATCAGAATAATAGCTGGAGTCCACCCAAGATCATCCTGCAGACATTTATTTAAGGATCTAGGGATATTCACAGTAGCTTCTCAGTATATATACTCTCTTATGAAATTTGTTATTAACAACCAAACCCAATTCAAAAGTAATAGCAGTGTGCATAACTACAATACTAGGAGAAAGGATGATCTTCACTATTCAAGATTAAATCTAACTTTGGCACAGAAAGGGGTGAATTATACTGGCACTAAAGTCTTTGGTCACTTACCAAATAGTATCAAAAGTCTGACAAATAACCAACAAGTATTTAAGAAGAAATTAAAAGAATTTCTGAATGACAACTCCTTCTACTCCATAGAGAAATTTTTAGATATAAATTAGAAAAAAGAAAAAAAAACAAAAATATTAAAAAAATAAAAAATAAAATTAAAAAATAAAGAAAAACAAAAACACAAAAAAATAAAGTTGTTACATTAACTCAAGTATGATGTTAAATTAACCTAATTATGTCATGTATTGGAAAATTTGACTCGTTCCACATCATTACGAAATATCGTATTCATGATCCATGGAACTAGTATTAATCTAATCTAATCTAATCTGAACTCATGTGGGGAAACTTTCATCCATTCTTCCTCGATAGTCGATACTGGAGAAGATGGAAATAGTGGACATTGGGTTTGGAGTGAAGCCACCTTCATATCTCATCCCTAAGATGAACCATTGCTTTCATGCTGGAACATGGACAGAAAGGTACACTTCAGGAATGTCACTGTCCATAAATAATTTTCTCACAATTCTGATTCATGACAGGTGGCATTGTTGAACTGATTCAAATGGTCATTGTCTCTGCAATCTTCCTCTGCTGTACACATTACACAGAACTGTCAAATATATGATTATCCTTCTGCATTTAGCATTTTTGAAAGTGCAATAAGGGGAGAACAAATTAACGAGGAGGACTGGCATATTGTAAGACATGCCTCGTGTGAATGTCATTGTTTGCACTAAGATAATGGCAGGTAAAGTAAACATCGGGTTTTTCAAACTGAACCCAGCCATCAGATTGCCAGGGAGCATGATACAGGGCTGGCTGCTATCTAGAAATATAGCAACCCAATTTTATTGACAATGTGACATACTTGGTGTGGCTCTGGAAGCTTGCATAAGTTAAAAATTGATTTTCATGGTATTGTTATACTAACCCAATTTTCTTGTTATTTTAAAGGTGGTTTGACATGAAACATGACAGTTTGAGGAATATTGGAGATAAAATGTGCTCATTGGGATAAAATAAAGAGTATATGTAATTTCTTATTAAAAGACTAACCACATCTTTACAATTGCAAACGGTTTATGCATGACGATTTGTATCCCTCCTTTAATATGCCATTTTTTCATGTGCGATTCCTGAGAAGCTGCAAAATCCCCAATTTCTTCTGTACAAAAAGAACAAACTGTGGGGATGTCCACTTTTGCAGCTTCTTTTGATTGGAAATAAGGGAAAATTTTACTGTTGCTTCTAAAGATGATATTCTCAGGGAACATCAAAACATTTATTTATAACATTAGTTATTGCTAAGAACCAGTGGTTCAGAGTTGTCATACTTTTGTTGCAAATTATGCGTGTAATTACTGGTCTAATGCATAAATATAGTTTTGTCTGATGACGTGGACGTGTGGCAAGGGTTGTAGGGTCATCAATGATTTATCAGGTCACAAAATTATTTTTTTAGTCATATTTTTTTAGTCATACTTTTTTCACCAGTGAAGCTTCATGATAACTCGCTCTAAACAATAGGCACTTGATACTTATACAGATATGGCCAGAGTGGTATTGTGGTAATAAAACATAGTGTAACAAGGATCTTAATATACCTGGGAAGAGAAAGAAATAATTTTACTAAATTTCCAGTCTTCCCAGTTTTTACAAGATTTTTACCATCTAACATTTTTACTCTTGTTTCCTGATTACAATCTACAAATTCCAAAAACCAGTCAAGTGTTTGACATTTATCAGTACCCTTATCACAGTAAATATAATGCAGGGTGAATGTTGTTTGTTCAGTGTGATTTGAATCTGGAGTTGCAGCAACAGTAATTGAGAAAAATGTTTTATTTTCTCTCTGTTCCAATATGGCACCAGTCACATGACAACTAGAAATGCATTCATTGTGAGCATCGCATATCAGATAATGCACATGTAAACTCTTTCCAGACACTTGTTGGTATCTGACCTTGCTTATGTATTGGATCATTGTAGAAATAAGGGTACTAATATTCACAAGAGATTTTCTTTGTTTGTATCTGCAATTTCCTGAGCGGAACCTCTGACTGCCAAGCCTCTTTGACCAAGAAATAATATCACATCAAGTAACATGAGAGCTCCAATGCAAGTTGGCTATTCTACAGATGAACAGAAAACATTACGTCTCCACTACCAAGCACTCTTCCATGTCATTTCACTCCTTCACTTTCATGATTCTCCCATCAAAAATATTTAGAAATGGGAGTATTCCATTTGAAGTTTGCTCTTGGATGAAAAATATTTTCTATGTACTCATTTTTCATTCATTGAGGATGATTTGAATTTCAAAACAGAATATTTTTGTACAGCCTCTTAGGGGAGAAAATGAAATTAAATATTGGGGTGTGAATCTAGTTTGACAGGCTGTAGTTGATAAATTCAGCACCACCCTATGAAGTATTTGGTACCAACATTTTCAGAGGCTCCCTTAACTCTTCTGTGAACCATTGGACTTAAGGGACCTGCCAGAATGTTCGTTTCTGAGTGCACGCATCTGTAGGAATGTCCAATTTCTGTGTGGTACTGTGATGTGTTGTTGAGTTTGCGTACTATCTGACCACACAGGCTGACAGTTGGTGTTAGAAATGTATATTTCTGCTATATTTCTACAGAACCGAGCACTGTATGTTTTGTGGAAGGAGCTTCTTATATTTCCCTTCTTTGTGGGTGGCAAAGTCAGTGAAGGTATTACACTACAATATTTGCTACACTTCTAGTCATGGATGTATATGTTCACTGATGACTTATTATGAAAGAGAACTTATGTCTGTGTCTTGTAAGTAGACTGTTCAGAAAAATTAACATTCTGACCATTTCTTTACATCAAAAACTGTTCCTACATTTCTCATAGCTACCACAGCTAACACTAAGTATCAATGGCTGGACATGTCTGGCACTGCAGTAATAGGCTATAAAAACCAACCTTGCTAACTAACCGATGTGTCTATTAATGAAAACCATGTGAAAATCCTGACTGTAGTTTTAGATTAGCCCTCACAAATGTACAGATACTGTATCCAAAGATAATGTACATACAATAACACATCTTGTCCTCTTGATTTATGTGGGATGCCATTGCCTTTGCTCATAAAATTTTTCCCACTAAGCCTTTCTCTACAGTCTGTTCCCTGACCATTGTGTTTCTCATTCTGCCTCATCTTCTATAGGGAGTTCAACAAGGAACTCCCTTGCCCAACCTGCCACCCACACTCATGGTCCGATGTACCACCAATTCTGGATGATCCGTGCACAAGAATGAAATGTGCTCAGGTAGCCATGAACATTAGAATACCATTGCAACACAGAAGGAACAACATAATACTCAGCAAGTGAAACAGCTTCCTAGCAAAAGCAATGTGTAAATAGTCCTGACAGGCTGTAATGTTGTCACTAAAGAGAATCATTCATGAAGGTGCAAGTAGGGCACTGCAAGGTGCACTGGTGATGTCCTAGATTCCAATGTTGTGTGCTGTACTCAGGGGTAAAGTTGTCACTGTAACAGCAGCAAAAAATATGAAAACTGTTATTCCCATGGAGGAGATGGCAGTGCCATCAAGGAGGTGCAGACCTGGAAGAAAAATACAGCAATCAGGCCAGGACATCTTGAAGGAGGGATTGTGTGGTGTAATGACACTGGCAGGAAGATACCAGAATGAAGGGATGAAGTGGCACAAGACAGGCACAAGATAAAACAGGTAAGAATGAGGCAAAGAATCACAGCACATGAGAAAACAAAAGTGTATAGTCATCTGCAACCCAAAGGAAACAAAAGCAATGTTTTTTAAACATGGAGCAGAACCATCAAGCTCGGTGTGGAAGCACATGAACACAGATCGGAATGCTACCTGATGGAACATGAGACAATGGAAATAAATTTTCAGAGACAGAAAAGTAAGGAAAAGTGCACAAGAAGAGAGATGTTCCTGAATAGGTGAGAAGAATAGAGCTTCATTGCAACACACACATTGTACACGGTAACATGCAGCAAATGAAACAGCTTTCCAGTGAAGGCAAGGTAGACATTGTTCTGATCCACTAAAAGATTGGCACTAATATGAGAACTATTGTTGAAGCTTACATTCCTGCACTCTGTCTTGTAACAACTGACAAACACTGCTGTAGGCGCCATCAGTATAGGCTGCACTTGAAATACCAATATTGTGTGCTGCACTGCTAGGAATATAGTCACAGCACTCCAAAGTAGATAATTGGAGTCGTGCCTGGAACTTGGATTGGGTGGTGCTCCACTCTGCAGTGACCTATAAAGGCTGACCATTGGAGGAATGCTTGAAAGTTGTCCAGTGTCACATGGCTCATGGATGGGAACTATGCCGTGGCTGACACAGGCAAGATCATAGGCATTGAGTTTGGATTTCAGGCTTCTTAACATGGCAGCAACAGACAGCCGTCTGTTGTGTGGTGTAAGGATGGATTTTAAGGCAGCAGTCAGATGGTACATCACCCACTTGCACCTCAATCCTATTGTGTCTCCTATTCCGTCATGTTGTCATAACCATCCGCTTTTCTTCCTGCCCCACTTCTACAAAGAATCCAGCTGAGAAATACCCCACCCATATGCCACTCATTCTCCTGGCTGCATCTACTCATCAGTAAGTAAAGAAAGGAGAGTTACATTGCATGTGTTTGGTGTGGCAATTTTACTGTGTGAACAGCAAAAATCTTGTAAGCGATAAACATTTTTCCTATAACTTTGTGTTGGGTATACCTGAGAAAAATTCATGATAGTTTGAAATTGTGGGTGAAGCTTTTTGCTAGTCACTATGTTCTCTCTTTGCAAAAGACTGGATTAATATAGTGTGAGTATATGCCCGCAGTGAGTGAGGCTGCAAATACCGTCTTATTCACTGTTTGTAACTGTAGAACTTGGCACAGTGAGCTAACTCTGTAACATAAGGTTTCGTGTTTTAATAGGCGGATGACTACAGGATTTAAAATTTTAAAATTTGTTCAGTAATGTTTTGAAATGTTGATGGTAAATGTTTGTTTGCCTTTAAGGTCTTCAGATAGCCAGCCTCCAACTGGAGTAAAGTTCTGGCTTTCTGGAAGTTTGTTAGTAATGTTGATTCTTGTGCATAATTGAGTAGATTAGATGCTGGTCATTCACTTATCAGTAGGGATTTGAAAAGACTGACATAAATGATTCCATTCTCTTTCATTTTGTTTTGAAACGATCTTATTTTATTTGGTTGCTTTATGTTTGCAGGTAAAATGTTGGTTGCATTAACTGCAAATTTCTTTTTCTGTCAATCAGGACCTCTTCAAGAGGAGCGGGCCCCGATACTGGAGGAGAGGGGACAGTCAGGCAGCACCCCTGAGCCTGGCAGAGCACATGTGAGTTTCACCAGGAGCAAGAAAGTTAGATTTTGTAGCATATAATTCACATCACATTGCTTCCTGACCTCTTTTCACAAATTTAATCAGCCCAGAGATTTCAGCCATTACAATACTTCCTCATTTTGTGTGCTGCCCTGCACACTTCCAACTTACTTAAGGAAGTAAACTCCTTTCTGCTCATTCTATTTACCACAACTTCAGTAACATTATGTCCAGCACTCCAGTTGGTTTCCTGACCCCACAACCTTTGCAACTTCTCCTGCACTGGTAACTGAAATGTTACCTAAAGTCTAAATTCTCTATGAACAATCCAAAATGTTTATCAAAGAATACTGACATACTGCATCTTCATCTAGAACAGAATCTCTCCTTAATAACTAAAGGCTGTACATAGTATATGGAATCTTAATGACAATAAACTTCATTTTCATTCTATTGATGTAATGGCAGTACTCACAGTGCTCACAGGTCTAAGGGCATGGCACATAACTGAACCAGATTGAGACGGCATGGAATAAACAACTCAAATCAGCAGATACAGTGAAGCACGATAAAGTAGCTATTGTCCCACCCTGCAGAAATGCTTCATTCACCTGCACCAGATTTCATGCACAAGAGAGAGAGAACTCTGAAAGCATATAAAAGTGTAAATCCTTTATTTGAACTTAAAAATAACTTTATGGTAGCCACTGTCATTCATACATACTATACACATTGTGAAATACATAACGTTACCAAAGTAATAGGTTATATGACAGTTTGTGTTATATATACACAGATTACAACCCATGAGCGAACAAAAAATTTTATTAGGTGGAACTAGGCCACCACTTAATTTTACAGAAAGATAAACTTTCTTCAAAACCAAAAGGCTTCTTCTCCTACCAAAATTGTATAACAAACCAAAGAATATGCCACCTTATTGAATCGAAATATTAGCAACTGAACTGAATTTACATTCTTTTGTTGGGGTTTTCTCACAATGTTTTCTGGCAGATCACAAGGAAGTACAGGGGTGCAGTGTCTGGGGTCGGTGGCTGGCATAGTAAAGACGTGGCACCTGGATGTTCTGGCTGCATTGAAGTATATTCCAGGTGGCAGTCTGCGGCAGGTTGAAGGACGCCGGTTTCCCTTTCTTGCGGCTATTTAACCCAGCAGCTCCAGTCTTCCTCCGCTGATTCCAGAGTGATGATTGGCAGCCGTTGGTGATCCCTGACTGGCAGATGGTCATATCGTAGTGTGACCATCCGCGCCGGAAAAAGGCTCGTGCACATGCTTAGTTGGCGGCTGATTGAATGTTTGGCGGGAATGCCTGTAGTGCTGGCTGGCGGAAGGTGCCGGCAGTAAGTTGCAGGTGCCACTTAACTGTGCTGCGGTAGTCAACTGTTGTGATTGTGTGCCTGCGCACGTCACGACAGTTAATATTCATTAAACATGCCAATTTCCACTTACGGTTTACAAAAATATTTATATGTATTGCAATTACACATCCAAGTACTTTTCTAAAATGACAGAAGAGCCACTCCTCTTCATACAATTGTGGCCGGACAAACTTCCTAAAATCTTCTTAAAATACTTCACTGGTTTTTAAATCGTAGACAGGTCTTATTGTCTGTGGGTATCAAGAGTTTCACACACATGTTGCTTAGTAATTCAATAAAACTGACTTCATGTTTTTAAGCTCATGTATCACAGCTTGTGCAGTGTAATGTAAAAGTAACTATGTAGCTATGTAATATTCAGATAGGTATCTGGTACATGAAACAGAATCAAATGATGATTCTTTTGACAATCCGCCAGTTCTTGTACTGACTTCTTGATGCTGACAGGTGTCCCTCCAGCAATGACTCTATGATCAACACAGCTGCTGTCTGTCATAAAAATTACACTGTATAGTGTCTGCCACAAGGAGTGCAATTCTAAAGGCAAGGGCTCATTCCACATTAACTTACATTGCCATAGTCAATGTCAAATATCTTGCATGTGCTCACAATGGGCCTAATTAATCCAAATGAATAAAAATGTGATGAAGTGACAAACAATACAGTGCATTTTATGAAGCTGTAGACATCAGGGGCTGGTTTGACACTGTTCACAAGATGCTGGATGCTAGAGTAAACCTAAAGTTTTAACATCCTCATTGTTGTCAAGCAGTAGAGGTAATTGTGTTTCTTGCGCCACTGAGGGGATATTTTCGAGTAGTCACACTGTTGCTGCACCATTTCTATAGTGAGGATCCACCTTTCATAAATATCCTTGTGAGATCTTGCTGGAGCTTGATTGCTGGCCCTACTGAATCACAACAAAAGATTGTCCACAGAGAAACAATTAGTGATGATGTTTGCTGCTTCAATGTGGTCACTCTCTTTGTGAGCTGGTTGTAACAGACACCATTCTGCAAGAAAGGTTGCACAAGCCGTTTGTCATGTGACTGTCTTCAGTTGGTATTCCTGAAGTGTTGCACATACCACTATTCCACAATATTTGTTGGTAAGCATGATCTTAACCTGCTACCAGAACTTGTCAATATGTCTTCTCTATAACTGCTGTGAAGGCAATGCAGTGCATTCAGAAACACAATATTATGGATTACAATTCCTGTTGAATGGTTGGTCCTGTCATTAACAAACTGTTTAGTTACTAATCCATGTTCAATATGGTAGAAAAATCAAACACTACTCTCAGTCAGTAGTCGATCTGCCTTCCTCAGAGACAGTACTATGCACCATGTAACACAAAATGGCATCTGTAATGACTACTGGTTGCTAAGTCTTTGTACTCCCTCATAAACTCGGCATAGCTTTCTTTAAACTTTGGTTGTCTCACAAATTTCTATTCAGTCTGAGAGAAGCATTTTGCTGCAGTGTGAAAAGAATTGAGTACTGACTCATCTCTTCCCAAAACAGAAGACAAACAATGGACCTGCATGTGGAATGTATATTTGTGTGTTTTTGCATTGCTGCTCTTCTCATCATTACAACATGATCTAATTCTTCTGTCTCCAAGAATCTGTTCAAGGAGGTTTGAGCATCAGTGTAAGATTTTGCAAAACATAATATGACTGAACACATTGATGAAATGTGCTCTACCATTTGATACTGCCCTGACATATACTGAAGCACAGGACGATCACTTCCTATGGAGACAATCCTTGCCTTCTAATAGCAACTTAGATTTGTCTCCAATTACCTAAGTGCTTGGCATTGGAGGGAGACTGCTGTTTGTTCCCAGGTGTGCTGTGCCATGGTGGTACTGTAGTCTTGTGGTCTGCAATGATTCACATTTATTTTTGAAGAAAGCACTCTCTCTTCAGATGACAGGGAGCTATTGGGACTGAGACTGGCTTCAGATTTTGTTCTTACAGACTGGTCAACTTTTTCTTTCAGGGGCTGAAACATAATCATGTCTTGCAGGGATGCATCTAGTTGTAATGCCACTGGTGCATGCACAATTGCTTGGAGCCTTGTTAAGCAGTGCATGAAATGCACTTACACATGCCCTTGTCATTGATGGGAGTGCTAAGTTTCTTCCCACATGTTGATGCAAGAAACTGAGTGTTATTGTATCTGTTGCAAACCATATTAAAGGCCACATTAAAGTAAGTGCTAGTCACTAGTATATGAGCAGTGGCATTGTGAGCTTCACATTACTTAACTAAGCAAATGATAATGCTTAGCAGTGCCCTGTAATTCCTCATTATTTACCACAAGACCCAAAAATGTCATAAAAATGCCTGAACTGCATTACATCATCATTAAATGGTGGCAGTTAAATGATGGGCAACTTGATGGTACTTTCGATGTACTCAAGTCAGATCCACCATCTAACGGAACCTTGTCACATGCATTGGCACAACACACTCACTGCAGTCTCGGGCAACTGAGACCACTCTCATACCATTACATCCTACCCTGGAATTTCATTGTTTGAATGTAGATCTCTAATAAGACCCCGATTAGTTCATTGTAATAAGAATAATTGTGTTTCCTTTACTGAGGATTTCTTCATATTGTGCTCTGCCATAATTAATTATTGTTTTTGAGACAGCTGACACCTGTGAACACCTCATTAGCAGGTTCATATGGGTAGATCCACAATATAAACCTTGCAACCAGAACATATCTTTTGGCAGATTGTTTAGCTTTCGCTAAATGAATAATATTTAAATAACATTCAAAACGATAAATTACTAGCTTGCAGGACATGGCTGACAATATTTATTTCACTGATATTGCCAAAAAGTTGGCACAAGTTGCAAATTAAATAAAGGATTTATTGGTAAACACTAAAATATATTTAGTGTGGACAAGGTGGATTGCCACTTGACCCTTTTTCAGAGACAAAAAGAGTTCAGATTATTGCTGGTGATCATGGTGAGAATGTAACAATAGTTGAATGTGGAGATGCTGTAATTGCAAGTATCCCACCTATAATTCTGTTCAGAGGAATGCTGTGTAAAGATGAAAAGCATTAAAACTTCTGTGATGACACCTGTTTCAAAATAACAGAAAAAGCTCAATGACAGCCAGTATCCTTGCAAAACCTTCCTACTTCTTAATGGAGCTAAATCACATCAGGATGCCTAGTATTGTTGGTGCTGCTTGAGAAAACAAAATATTCTATTGCCTATAAAGGAATTAAATGTGAATGTATGCCAATTGATAAATGTGTTTCCAAAACATGTGAATATTCTGGGACGTTGCTGACCTAATTCCTGGACATCTGGAAAAGTTACGAGTTATAGACGTGATATTTGTAAGTGCCTGGCTGAGAGAAATGACACAAATGAGCCTGACTGCTGTTTCGAAGAAACAGCAATCTTTCCTTCCAATCTCTTAAGTGATTCACAAGTCTAGATTTGCACCTTCAGTTTTTGCTGAGCATTCTATTGAAACAAATTTCAGCCATGATGCATCAACTTATCATGTGATGATGCAGCAGTTGACGGTTCTCCCTAAGCTATTGATCTAATGTAGGGGGTACTCAATACAAATCATGGAGGGAATACTACCAAAGTAGTAGTAGTAGTAGTAGTAGTATGGTATTCTGCCTTACAGCAGCTCTTATCGTGGATTAAGCCTCTTCTTCTAATTTTGTGTTTAGATCATATAACATTTGTTCCATCTCTCTTGTACTCTCTGCCATCACAACCATGTCATCTGCAAATCTTATACGCTCCACTCTCTGACCCCCTATATAAACTCCTCCCCTTCCATCAAAACTTGCATTAATAATTTTCTTCAGGTATATATTGAACAGTGTTTGTGATAAGCAACCACCTAGTCTTACACCTCTTCAGAGTTTGAATTCTTCATTCATCACACCTCCTACTTTTACTCTTGCTCTCTGGTTCAAATATAGATTTTAATTACCCATCTATCCATTCAGTCAGGTCCATGTTTCCTTAAGATTTCCATCAGTTTGTCCCATCTGACAGTGTCAATAGGCTTCTCAAGATCAATGAATGCAATATACACCTTCCTTTTCCTCTCCATGTACGTTTTCCCTATCACCTTTAGTAGCCCAATGGCACCTGTAGTCCCCACTCCTCACCTGAAACCAAATTGTTCATCTCCTAGTATGCAATTCAACTGTCCACATAGCTTTGTGCTGAGCATCCTCATCAAGACTTCCGCTGCATGTGTATCAGGCACACTGTTCTATGTTTCTCACACTTTTTGCTGTTCTTTTGCTTTTCTACAGGTATTAAGATTCTTTCTGTAAAGTCCATTGGCTATTTTCCTGTCATGAATATTTGATTACACAATTCAATCAACTCCCTTTTCCCTTCTTTCTCCAATGACTTTATAGACTCTTAAATCTCACTAGTTAGTATTGCGTTTCCTTTGTCATCATCTGCAACTTCATCTTCTTCTTCTATCCCAATGTCTTCTTCACTTGGTCGGCTGTTTACAGCATATAGCCATTTTATATATTCTTCCCATCTTATAATTTCTTGGGGTTCACTCACCATTTTACAATCTGCTGCCTCTACTTCCTTCAGTCCATTGTCGTTTCTCTTTTCCCCTGAATGTCAAATCCATTGCTTCTTTGTACATGAAATCATATTTTCCTTCTTTCTCTAATTTCACTGTCTTGTCACACTCTCCTGTCAGCCATTTGTCCTTTGCTTCTTCTGTCTCCCTTCTTAATTCATTATTTAAACTTCTGTAGTTATGCTTCACTTCTTCTGTGTCTACAGTTTTCCATTTCCTGCAATCACCGATCTTGGTTATCATAACTGGTGTTACCTGTTCTTTTTTTATTATTTTCCTGTCCTTGACTCAGTGTTTCCTTAGCTGCATTTTTGATCCTATTTTTAAAATGATCCTGCCTTCAATCTGTGCATTCCATTTCCTGATTTTTCATTATGATTTCACAATATGCATTCTCCAATTTTTCACAATTGCCTTTGTCTTTGTTTCTCAAAGTTAATGTGCTCTCTCTTCTGTCCTTTCCAGGTTCCTTTCAATTAAACTAGAACATCAGCTATTACTAATATATGATCTGAATAAGTATCTGCCCCTGGATAGCTTTTGAGACTCTTTAGGCAATTTTGTTGTCTTTGTTGTATCATTATGTAATCAATTTGATATCTTTTGTTGTCAAATCAAGGTATCCAAGTACACTGTCATCTTTTGTGGTTACCAAATAGAGTATTTCCAACTACCATGAAATTTTCATTGCAGTATTCCAAAAACATTTGCCTTTTCTCATTTCTTTCACCCAGTCCGTATTTTCCCAGAGCTTCTCCTTCTGGTCCTTCACCAACTACCACATTCCAATCACCCATTATAACAATACATGCATTTCTTTTCTCTCTGCTAAGTTTTCTATCATCTCACAACATTCTTACACCTCTTCATCTGAATGATTACTTGTTGGCATATAGAACTGGATGATAAGTAAGTCTTTCTCTTTCTCTCTGTCTCATCATCAATATTCTTCCACTAACATATTTAACCTTGATTACCTTGTCCTCCACCTGTCAAAATTTCAACCTTATTCATTCCATTTTTATCTTCACCTGAATAGTACAATTTCCCTTCCTGGAGAAGGGTTAAAACATTCCAACTACCAATCCTCAATAAGTCTTCCTTCTTCTCCTTCCTTCCTTTTCCATTTTCCCAAATCTCTGGACTCCTCATTGTATTTGCCTCCTGGAGAACCGATTGAGGGGAAGCTTTACCTCTGGAATATTTTACAAAGAGATCAAGCCCATGAACATCTAGGGAAGTAATTCCAGTAGTGGTTTCCCATTTCCTTCCACTGTCCTCCATATCCTGTCAGCTTGCTGACCCAGTTCACAACTGGGGTTTGTTACCCAACCTTCCACTGGGTAGCTCAGCTTAACAGAACCATGATGTGTAGGTAGGATTGTAGAGAATTAAGATGAGAGAGGCTAAGAGAACTCTCTTGTTGCGTTCTTGTATTTGCATCTCACCCCCATTTTTAGCCAGAGTCACAAGGTTGTAGCAGTGATCGGCCCAAGTAATCTCCCAGGCCTACCAAAGGATGACAGATAACTTCACTTCTCCTGATAATGAGGATGACCTATAAAATAAAGTTGCACATTGTGTTATCAACTTAACCTGCAACTTTCATTTTTCTGCTTGCATAATTATTTTCCTCTGTAAATTCTAACTGAAATTAGTATTCTTTAAGTAAGGGCCATGTGATGAATAACTCTGTTATTTGTACCAGAACAATCTACCCATCAAAGAGAGAGAGAGAGAAATTGACTGGTTAGTACCGTAGGAGGATTGCCATGAATTTCTAAATTAAAGAGTCAGAATGTACTCGCCTCAAAGTTCCTTGCTGTATAACGTCGAGAGTTACAGAAGGGATAGACTGCTGCTCACTGTAAATGTGACACATGACCTACTACAGGAAAGTGGAACACCCTGCACAACATGGAGATAAACATAACATGCCCAATTTCAATGGCTGCTTCACAACCCAGGCAATCTGTGTTGTCGCATACACCACCAGCTTTTCTGAACTCGGGAGACTGGAGTTACCCTTAAAACACATACTCTGCTTCTGAAACCATCCCTGCCTCAACCTACAGTAACCTACTGTCTCCCTCCTTCTGCCAAAATGTTCCCTCCCACCCTCACCCCACTGTTCTATCATCTCCCAATTCACATCCCCACTGTGCACGGCTCTCTGCAAGTGCACCAACCAGTCCCTTCTCCTTTTGTGTGCTCCTTTCCTTTCTGCTCAATTTTTTCCCTTCCTTTACTCCCTCCCTCCCTTCCTCCCTCCCTCCCACCCAAACTCCCTCCCGATTCTAAACCAGATAGCCTCATCTGCCACCTCTAGTCCCTGCACACTCTGCTAAGTTGCACTGTTTCCTCCTCTTCAACCTGTGTGGGATGTCCCTCTACCTGCTCTGCTCCACTATGAATTGTTAGTTCTGTTTAATATATTGGTCTGGCCTGAGCAGCTAGAGATATGGTGGTGGTGGTGGTGGTGGTGGTGTAGCTTCTTTTTCAGTAGTTGTAGTGGCAACTGCCTGTAACACAAGTTTGTTCTTGTAACATCTGTGAATATGGCCTTGATGTGCTGGTACCATGAACGGCTGAAATCGTGGAGAAACTACAGCCATTTTTTTCTTGTTGCTGTGTAGTTCTTCTGTGTGACTTAACCCATCAAACCCAATTTATTTTTAGTCATTATATATTCTGTATTTTTGGGAAACTGTGTCCACGCAAAAAGGTACCAGTAACACTTTCTATCATGATGACCTCATTGTTGGGCACCCATGAGATTCGCACACATGAGGGGACCAGAGTAAGTGTTCAAACTCAAAGGAGTGTTTCCGGAGTCACTCGGCAGCAATTCCGGATATGTGGAGTGTCGCATTTACCTGTTGGAATTGCTGAAGTCTGTTGGAATGCACAATGGACATGAATGGATGCAAGTGATCAGCCAGGATTCTTAAGTACATGTCACCTGTCTATCACATCTAGACATATTAGGGGTGTCCATCCCTGGTATTTGAGTGGTCAGTTCGACAGAATATCATACTTAACGGCCCAGGTTCGATTCCTGGCTGTGTCGGGGATTTTCTTTGCTCAGGCACTGGATGTTGGGTTGTCCTTACATTCATAATTTCATCCCCATCAACACGCAAGTCACCAAAGTGGTGTCAACTCGCAAGACTTTAACCAGGCTAACTGTCTACATGATGGGGGGCACTAGCTACGTGGCATTTCCATATCAGGGATTAAAATCACTCAAATTGCACATGCCCCACACCATTACAGAGCTTCCACCTCCTGTCTTGTGGGGTCTATGGATCCGTGAGGTTGCCTCCATACCCATACACTTTCATCCACTTGATACAGCTTGAGATGACTCATCCAACAAGGCAACAAGTTTCCAGTCAAGTCCAAGACCAAGGTTTGAAGTGCAATGACTGATGTAGACATACGATGGATTTTCACTTTTATATAACTTGTTGAACACAAACCAAACATCATGGTAAAGAATAGAAACACTAAAACCAATAATTCACAGTATCATTCAGTCGCTGGCCTAATTAAGCAAACTTATGCAACAAAATACTTGATTATATTCCAACAGGTCTCATCTGTCACAAGTGCCAAACTATTAGTTTACTTTCCATTACCATGCTTGTGTATGACCCAGTGCAATATAGACATTGTGAAGTGCAGATCCACAGACAATTTTATGGCAAAAAATGTCCAATATCTTCACAGGTCACACATGGTTTGTACTGAACGAGAGTTCTAGCATACTGTATATCATGTGGATGCATGTGCAATTATTTACAAGCAAATTAACAACAGACTAATTGCTCCAAAAAGAAACAATGAGAAAGGGAAGATCAGGAAGATGATGGCGAGGTGAGCAGTCTTGCGATGGACCATCATAGCAACAATAGTTTGGGGCACAGAGGAGTGAAGATGTCATGGGAGGGCTTTGAACACCTGCAAGGCCCTAATTACTAGTGACAAACATAACAAATAAACATAGATGAACAAATACGCCATTGGCTGTCATCACTCATGACTTGGGTACAAATCAAACTGCTGATGTCTGCTTCACTGCGATATCCTTTTGGTGCTGATGGTGAATGGATGATTGTAACTGAGGTATTGTCAAAGGTGATTGACTTACATACAACAAATAGCATATTGATCCAGTTTTGATTTTGCTCGCATCATGCTAATAATGTTGAAAACAATTAAAGAAATTTTCTTGCCCAAATGGCCTGACCTCTAGTGTAAGCTGTTAAGGATTCGGCAAACATCTGAAGTATGCAGATGAATTGACTTTCGATCAATGCAGGTCATGTATCTGGCACATTAATGAATTTATAGGTATCCTCCATTCACACAAATACTATTATTTGGTGGGGACAGGTAATGTTAAAGCTATACAAATTCATCTCAGGGTCCCCCTGCGGGTACGGGGGTTAGAATAGGCCCACAGTATTCCTGCCTGTCATAAGAGCTGACTAAAAGGAGTCTGAAATGCTTCAACCTATATGTGATGGTCCCTTCTTGGGTTTGACCTCCATATTTCCAATTCTTCTGAAGAGCGAACCAATTGGGGAAGGGCACCTTACATGGTACATTGTGCCCATTGTGCATAGAGACCTCTAGCCAGCCTTCTCATCGTCGCACTGCCGTTCTGTTCGTTCCCCATCTCTTGGGTGAGGATACATTCCTAGGTGCAATTTCCACCGTGCACTGTGCATTGTTGCTTTTTGCACAGCTGATGACCAAGGACTTCCTTGCACGTAATATCCAGCATAGTAGCCAGTCAATTGTGGTGGAGCTGCCATGTACCCTGTTGGTTGTAGCCCCCTTACAACACAGGGATCACTCTGCTGATGCCTGCGCCAACTCCCCACATATGCCAAGGAGTAGAGTAGAGGCCTATCTCCCTGGGGTATCGGGACTCCCGGCAATGGCCATCCTGCCAGGTGGCCCTTGTAGAGGCTGGGTGGTGCCCGTGGGGAGGGCCCTTGGTCGCAGTGGGTGGCATCAGTGTAGATGACCCACAATGAATCGTGGTGCATCATCTGTTGCTGGTGGCCATCTACCAGCAGTCTCTAAGCATTCTTGGGCTCGGTTCAATGCTCAGAAATACAATCCCAAATCATTCCCCTCCCTGGCCACAGTGTGGGAGGAGTGTCTCAGGATGGCAGTGACACTTATTTGCTCTGGTTCCTAGTTTGTACAAGAGCTGAAGTCTTTCATGTCAAAAAAGTCTAAATTCTTCATAGAGCATTTAGAGGACATGTTTGGGGAGGTGGAGGGCTTGTCCAAAATGCGCTCTTGGTCAGTATTGACAAAAACTGTCCTGGAGATTACTTGCTTGTGACAAGTTGGGGGATGTTTCAGTTACCATAACACACCATAAGAGTTTAAATATGGTCCAGGATATTATTTTCCGTAGGGAACACCTTTTTAGTCTAATCACTAGCTGCACGCCAATTAAGAACATCAAGGTGTTCATTTCATCTGGCACATACATTGGGGTCTGAAGGATAATCAGATTGCTACTGGTGTCTTCATCTTAGCCTTCAAGGGTGATACATGACTGGAGAAGGTCAAGGTGATAGTCTACCACTGTGACATCAAGCCCTATATCCCTCCCCTGACAAAGTGCTTTACGTGCTGCAATGTCGGCCATATGTCTTCCTGCTGTACTTCCAGCCTCACATGTCGAGATTGTGGATACCCACCATATCCCAATACTCCATGTGCCCCACCTCCCATCTGTGTCAACTGCAGAGAGCCTCATTCACCTTGCTCGCCGGACTGCCGGATCTTACAGAAGGAGCAGAAAATCATGGACATAAGACACTGGACCTTGCCGTTGGTGGGGAGGCTTGCGTGCCTCAGTGATACAGATGGCCTTACCGTAGGTGCAACCACAACGGAGGGGTATCTGTTGAGAGGCCAGACAAACATGTGGTTCCTGAAGAGGGGCAGCAGCCTTTTCAGTAGTTGCAGGGGCAACAGTCTGGATGATTGACTGATCTGGCCTTGTAACATTAACCAAAACGGCCTTGCTGTGCTGGTACTGCGAACGGCTGAAAGCAAGGGGAAACTACAGCCGTAATTTTTCCCGAGGACATGCAGCTCTACCAGCATGGAGAGCTGCATCAAACCAGTCTCAGGACTGAAGACTACAACAACAACAACAACAACAAGACACTGGACCGACTGACTTATATTGGGGCTAAGAGGAAATATGAATGACTCCATCTGGTGTGAATGGCATCCTCATATGCCACCACAACCACCACCATGATGATGGCCCTATCAGCTCAGAGAATTTCAGTCGGCTCTCAAAGTCGATCAAGTCCAAACACCCCCTTAACCATGGGGGCACTATCCACCCTGCTGCTCCTGCTCCACCTACTTTGGGAGCAACCATCCCCTCCCCACACACCTATTGGGTATTGGGGATGTCCGTCCCCACTTCTAAGCTAGAGAAATGTCCAACGTGTTCAGCTGCTCTCTCTTGCAAGGGGTCCCTTGGGTCCCTCCCTTCCCAGGTTTCCACAAGTGGGAAAGATGACGCCCGGCAATGGCATAAGTGCCCACAAGCAGCTGGTTGTAGGGCTTTGTGATCCTACTCCATGCCTGAGACTGACTTGGTGAAGCCCTCCCAGCCAGTGAAACCCAAGGGGCAGAGAGAAAAATCCAAGAAGACCTCTAAGATGAAGGAACTTGTGATGGCATCTAGCCCACCGCAACCTACAAGCTCTGCATCTGAGGGTGAGGTAGAGACTGGCGTATGCTGCGGACCTAGATCTGGCCTGACTCTGACACAATGGATGTCACTCACACAGGTGCTCAGTCGGTGGCAGCAGGTGACCCAGTGGCGTAATCTGCCTCTTCGGTCCCTTCACACCTTTCTCAGCCAGGGGCAATGTCAGCCTCCATTGGAACTGCAGTGGTTTTTTCCGCCATCTTGCTGAGCTCAGTCAACTTCTCAGCCTTGACCCTTTCCTCTACATCGTTCTTCAGGAATCTTGATTTCTGGTGACGTGTACCCCTGCTCTCCATAGCTACAGGGATTATTATAGGAACTGGGTAGCTTATGAGAGGGTACCTGGTGGTGTCTGCATCTATTTCCATCACTCCCTTTACAGTGAGTCTGTCCCTCTACAAATGCCTTTAGAGGTTGTCACTGTTCGGGTGTGGATGCCTCTGGCTGTTACTATCTGCGACTCGGCGACTTCAATGCCCATAAACCTCTGTGGGGTGGATCAGTGGCAACAGGCTGAGGCACCATCGTTGAGCAAGTATTGGTACAGCTCGACCTTTCTCTTTTAAATAGTGGTACCTTCACACATTTCAGTGTGGCACATGGCACATAGTCAGCAAACGACCTTACCAGCTGCAGCCCTAGCCTATTACCATCTGTCCCATGGAGTGCGCTTGACAACTTGTGTAGTAGTGACCACTTTCCAATATTTCTGTCACAGCCACAGCATCACTCTTCTGGGCGCCCCTGCAGATGGACTATGAATAAGGCTGACTGGGACCAGTTCACCTCCATTGCCACTATTGAGACTCATTCCAATGACGCCATTGACGCCGTGGTTCACTCAGTCACCACCGGCATCATTACTGCCGCAGAATGTGCCATTCTGTGTTCTTCTGGGGCCCCTTGGTGGAGGACTGTGCCTTGGTGGTCGCCCGAGATGGCTGAGGGGATTAAAGATCTCAGGCGGGCACTCCAGCATCACCAGTGGCATCCCTCATTGGAACACCTCATCGCCTTTAAACGGCTTTGTGCGCAAGCTCACAGCCTAATTCGCCGATGCAAGCAAGAGTGCTGCGAAAGGTATGTCTCCACCATTGGCCTCCGTACCTCTCCATTGTGGGTTCGGGCCAAGATTAGGAGACTCTGTGGCTATCATACCCTCGTCAGTGTGCCTGCACTTCCACTGATTGGAACAGTCTGCACTGACTCAGACACAATTGCAAACCACTTAGCAGATCATTTTGCTCAGAGTTCCACTTCTGTGAATTACCCACTGTCCTTTTACTCCCTGAAGGAGTCGTTGGAACGTCGGAGCCTTTCATTTCACACGCGCCACCTTGAATCGTACAATGCTCCGTTCAGTGAAAGGAAATTCCAAAGTGCCTTAGCCACTTGCCCTGATACGGCTCCCGGGCCAAATGGCATCCACTGTCAAATGCTCGAACACCTCTCAGTGGACTGCCACCGATTCCTCCTAGACCTTTTCAATCATATCTGCATTGAGGGTTAGTTCCTGTCACAATGGTGAGGATGCATTGTAATCCCCGTGTTGAAACATGGCAAGAACCCACTGGAGTTGGACAGCTACCGCCCCATTAACCTCACCTACTTTCTTTGCAAGTTGCTCGAACCCATGATGAGCCGGAGGTTGAGTTGGCTAGTTGAGTCTCAGGGGCTTCTGGCTCCATCTCAGGGTGGGTTCCATAAGGACCGCTCTGCCACCTATAATCTGGTATGCCTGGTGTCTGCCATCTGTACAACCTTTGCCCACCATCAGCATCTGGTCGCCATCATTTTTGACATGTGGAAGGCATACGATATGACATTGCAACATCACATCCTCTCTACGCTTCATGGTTACGATCTTTGGGGTCCCCTCCCAATTTTAATAAAAATTTTCTGTCGCTTGGTTCCTTCCGTGTGCAAGTTGTGGCCTCCTATAGTTCCTCCTGAGTTCAGGAGAATGGGGTCCCGCAAGGATCTGTATTAAGAGGCTGCCTCTTTTTGATAGCAATTAATGGGCTTGCTGTGGTGGTGGAATGCCTGTCTCATCTTCCTTGTAGGCTGACGACTTGTGCCTGTACTATAGCTCCACTGGCATTGCAGCTGCTGAACAGCAGCTGCGGGGGGCTACCCAAAATGTGCAGTCTTGGGCTGTAGCACATGTCTTCCAGCTTTCGGCTGCCAGGGCCTGCATTATGCATTTGTCAGCAACACGCTGTTCAACGTGAGCCATGGCTTTGTCTTGACACCAAACCTCTCGTGTTGTGGAGACGTATCAGTTTTTGGGATCGGTTTTCGATACCTGGTTGACTTGGCTGCCTCATATTTGGCAGCTTAAACAAATGTGCTGTCGGCATCTTAATGCTCTTCATTGCTTGAGTCACACCAACTGAGGTGCCGATCGGTCTACCCTTCTACGGCTGTACCAGGCATTAATTCAGTCCTGCCTAGATTATGGAAGCCTGGCTTATGGTTCGGTAACACCTTCCGCATAGTGGTTGCTGGGCCCAATATTTCACAGCGGGGTCTGACTCACCACTGGTGCTTCCCTGACAAGCCCTGTCAACAGTGTACTTGTGGAGGCAGTGGTCCCTCCATTGTGGTTCTGACGCCAACAATTACTGGCCGCTTATGCTACACACATCTGTAGCTTGCCCGGGCATCCCACTTATCGTCTTCTGTTCCCTCATTCAATCGTCCACCTTCCGGAATGGTAGCAAAGGTCAGGGTGTACGCTCACAGTTTCCGTCAGAGCTCTTCTCTCTGGGCTTGAGGTTTTCCGTCTTCCACTCTTTTCTGGGCCCCTCAGTGTATACCCCCAGGATGTGTGCGCCCCACATGGTGTTGGCTCGATTTGGCACTGGGCCTGAAGGACTCAGTCCTTCCTGAGGCCCTCTGTTGCAGCTTTCTCTCAATTCTTGCCACGGTTCAAGGCTGTGACATTGTCTATACTGATGGTTCAATGGTTGCTGGTCATGTCGGTCATGCTCTTATTCTGCAGGAACATTATGAACAACACTCACTGCCAGCTGGCTGCAGTGTTTTCACTGCCAAGATGGTCACCATCTCTCACACTCTAGAGTATTTACGCTTCTGCTCAGGTGAGTACTGCATTATCTGTAGTGACTCCCTGAGCTGTTTACGAGCTATCGACCAGTGTTTCCCTCACTCTCGTCTGGTGATGGCTATCCAGGGGTTTTCCATTCGTCTGTAAAGAATTCGCGTTAGTATTTTGCAGATGTGGCTTATTAAACTGGTAGTTCGGTAATTTTCACATCTGTGAACACCTGCTTTCTTTGGGATTGGAAATACTATATTCTTCTTGTAGTCTGAGGGTATTTCGCCTGTCTCGTGCATCTTGCTCACCAGTTGGTAGAGTTTTGTCAGGACTGGCTCTCCCAAGGCTGTCAGTAGTTCTAATGGAATGTTGTCTACTCCGGGGGCCTTGTTTCGACTCAGGTCTTTCAGTGCTCTGTCAAACTCTTCACGCAGTATCGTATTTCCCATTTCATCTTCATCTACATCCTCTTCCATTTCCATAATATTGTCCTCAAGTACATCGCCCCTGTATAGACCCTCTATATACTCCTTCCACCTTTCGGCTTTCCCTTCTTTGGTTAGAACTGGGTTTCCATCAAAGCTCTTGATATTCATGCAAGTTCTCCTTTCTCCAAAGGTGTCTTATTTTCCGGTAGGCAGTATCTGTCTTACCCCTAGTGAGATAAGCCTCTACATCCTTACATTTGTCCTCTAGCCATCGCTGCTTAGCCATTTTGCACTTCCTGTCGATTTCATTTTTGAGACGTTTGTATTCCTTTTTGCCTGCTTCATTTAGTGCATTTTTATATTTTCTCCTTTCATCAATTAAATTCAATATTTATTCGGTTACCCAAGGATTTCTGCTAGCCCTCGTCTTTTTACCTACTTGATCCTCTGCTGCCTTCACTACTTCATCCCTCAGAGCTACCCATTCTTCTTCTACTGTATTTCTTTCCCCCCATTCCTATCAATTGTTCTCTTATGCTCTCCCTGAAACTCTCTACAACCTCTGGTTCTTTCAGTTTATCCAAGTCCCATCTCCTTACATTCCCACCTTTTTGCAGTTTCTTCAGTTTTAATCTACAGGTCATAACCAATAGATTGTGGTCAGAGTCCACATCTGCCCCTGGAAATGTCTTACAATTTAAAACCTGGTTCCTAAATCTCTGTCTTACCATTATATAATCTATCTGATACCTTTTAGTAACTCCAGGGTTCTTCCATGTATACCACCTTCTTGCATGATTCTTGAACCAAGTGTTAGCTATGATTGAGTTATGCTCTGCACAGAATTCTACCAGGCGGCTTCCTGTTTCATTTCTTTCCCCCAACCCATATTGACCTATGTTTCCTTCTCTCCCTTTTCCTACTCTTGAATTCCAGTCATCCATTACTATTAAATTTTCATCTCCCTTCACTACCTGAATACTTTCTTTTCTCTCATCATACAATTCATCAATTTCTTCGTCATCTGCAGAGCTAGTTGGCATATAAACTTTTACTACTGTAGCAGGCATGGGCTTTGTGTCTATCTTGGCCACAATAATGCGTTCACTATGCTGTTTGTAGTAGCTTACCCGTACTCCTATTTTTTTTATTCATTATTAAACCTACTCCTGCATTACCCCTATTTGATTTTGTATTTATAACCCTGTGTTCACCTTACCAAAAATCTTGTTCCTCCTGCCACCGAACTTCACTGATTACCACTATATCTAACTTTAACCAATCCATTTCCCGTTTTAGATTTTCTTACCTACCTGCCCAATTAAGGGATCTGACATTCCACGCTCCGATCCGTAGAACGTCAGTTTTCTTTCTCCTGATAACGTCGTCCTCCTGAGTAGCCCCCGCCCGGAGATCCGAATGGGGGACTATTTTATCTCCGGAATATTTTACCCAAGAGGATGCCATCGTTTAATCATACAGTAAAGCTGCATGCCATCGGGAAAAATTACGGTTGTAGTTTCCCCTAGCTTTCAGCCGTTCGCAGTACCAGAACAGCAAGGCCATTTTGGTTAGTGTTACAAGGCCAGATCAGTCAATCATCCAGACTGTTGCCCCTGCAACTACTGAAAAGGCTTCTGCCCCTCTTCAGAAACCACACGTTTGTCTGGCCTCTCAACAGATACCCCTCCGCCGTGGTTGCACCTATGGTACGGCTATCTGTATCGTTGAGGCACGTAAGCCTCCCCACCAACGACAAGGTCCATGGTTTATGGGGGGAGGAATACAGGGTTATAAATACAAAATCAAATCGGGGTATTGCAGTAGGTTTAATAATGAATAAAAAAAATAGGAACGCGGATAAACTACTACGAAGAGCAGAGTGAACCTATTATTGTAGCCGAGATGAACATGAAGCCCACACCTACCACAGTACAAGTTTATATGCCAACTACCACTGCAGATGATTAAGAGCCTGAAGAAATGTCTAATGCGATAAAAGCAATTATTCAACTAATCAAGGGAGTCGAAAATTTAATAGTCATTTGGGAAAGGAATTCGTTCGTAGGAAAAGGAAGGAAAAGCAGTCGGTGAATGTGGATTGGGGGTCAGGAATGAAAGGGGAAGCCGCCTGGCAGAATTTTGCACAAAGCATAACTTGATCATAGCTAACACTTGGTTCAAGAATCATGAAAGAAGGTGGTATACACGGAAGAGGCCTGGAGACACTGGAAGATTTCATATAGATTATAAAATCGTACGACAGTGATTCTGGAACCAGATTTTAAATTTTAAGACAATTCCAGGGGCAGATGTGGTCTATGACCACAATATATTGGTTTTGAACTGTAGATTAAAATTGAAGAAACTGCAAAAAGGTAGGAATTTACGGAGATGGAACCAGCATAAACTGAACGAGACAGAGGTTATAGAGTGTTTCAGAGAGAGTATTAGTGAGCGATTGACAAGAACAGGGAAAAGAAATACAGTGGAAGAAGAATGAGTGGCTTTGAAAGAAGGAATAGTGAAGGCACCAGGTGATTAAGTAGGTAAAAAGACGAGGGCTAGTAGAAATTCTTGGATAACAAAAGATATTGAATTTAATTGACGATAGGATAAAATACAAAAATGCAGTAAATGAAGCAGGCCAAAAGGAATACAAACGTCTCAAAAGGGAGATCGACAGGAAGTGCAAAATGGCTAAGCAAGGATGGCTAGACGACAAATGTAAGAAGCATGTAGAAGCATGCATCACTACGAGTAAGATAGATACTGCCAACTGGAAAATTAAGGAGACTTTTTAGGAAAGAGAACCACCTGTAGGATTATCATGATTCCTGAGATGGAAAACCCATCCTAAGCAAAGAAGGGAGAACATAAACGAGGAAGGAGTATATAGAGGGTCTTCAAAGGGGCGGTGTACTTGACAGTATTATGGAAACAAAAAGAGGACGTAGATGAAGATGAAATGAGAGATATGATACTGCGTGAAGAATTTGACAGAGCACTAGAAGACCTAAATCGAAACAAGGCCCCTACTGATAGCCTTGGGGAGGACCAGCCATGATAAAAACTCATCTACAAGGGTTGGAACTTTAATAGTGGCAACTATTTATTTACAGCTCGTAGAAAATAGATACATATTTCAAAGTTTTACTGACCTTCAAAGTAGCCACCAGCATTGTGTATAACCCGTTGCCAGCGATGTCGAAATCGTAGGATACTCTTAGCAGTGCTAGTTGTGTTGACAGAGCGGAGCGGTCTATTGCTGGACGAATTTATAGCAGTTCTGAAGCGAATGCCATGAAGTGTTTCCTTCAATTTAGAAATCGAATTGAACTCACAAGGGCTTAAATTAGGGGAGTGCAGTAGGTGGTATAGCACTTAGCAGCCCAATCAGTCAAACAAATCAGTAACATCTTGCACTGTACATGCTTGAGCATTGTCCTGCAGGCAGAAAGTGTCATCGCTTCTGTCACTATGCTGTTCAATTTGGAACACAACCTACAACCAGCTTAGAGACAGAAGCGACGACACTTTCTGCAGGACGTGACCACCATGTTGCAGGACAATGCTCAAGCATGTATAGTGCAAGATGTTACTGATTTGTTTGACTGATGTGGCTGCTAAGTGCTATACCCCTTGTGAGTTCGACTCGATTTCTAAATTGAAGGAAACAGTTCACGGCATTCGCTTCAGAACTGCTACAAATTCGTTCAAGAACAGACCGCGCCGCACGAACTGTCAACACAACTGGCACTGCTAAGAGTACCCTAAGACTTCCACATCGCTGGCAACGGGTTATGCACAATCCTGGT
This sequence comes from Schistocerca nitens, assembly GCF_023898315.1. Classification (NCBI taxonomy): domain Eukaryota; kingdom Metazoa; phylum Arthropoda; class Insecta; order Orthoptera; family Acrididae; genus Schistocerca; species Schistocerca nitens. Next base: position 1,284,031,261 of record NC_064614.1, on the reverse strand, counting down.
GACTACTATCAAGGTCAGTTAAACTTTGAAACACGTATCTATTTTGTACGAACTATAAATAACTAGTTGCCACTATTAAAGTTGAGTGTGTGCTTTAGTTCTCTTAGGTCTGTCCACATTCGTTCCTTTTAATGTGTGTCAGGGCACTGATGACCTCGATGTTGAGCGCCCATAAGCCCCAACACACCACCACACCTCCACTATTAAAGTTCCAACCCTCGTATTTGGTGAGCAAGATTTAAGAGACAGGCGAAATACCCTCAGACTCCAAGAAGAATGTAATAATTTCAATCACAAAGAAAGCAGGTTTTGACAGGTGTGAAAATTACCAATCTATCAGTTTAATAAGTCACAGTTGCTAAATACTAACACGAATTCTTCACAGACGAATGGAAAAACTGGTAGAGACCGGCCTCGGGGTGCATCAGTTTGGATTCTGTAGAAATGTTAGAACACGTGGGGCAATACTGACCCTACGACTTCTCTTAGAACAAAGATTAAGGAAAGGGAAACCTACGTTTCTAGCATCTGTAGACTTAGAGTAAAAAGTTGTTAACCGGTGCCACCTTCAGAATTTGAAAGAGAGAAAGCTTTTGACAATATTGACTGGAACACTCTATGACCACTGCAGGAATCGTTGTTGCTCATTAGCGAGAAGCTGGATGGGGAACTTTCAGACTTATTCCAACATGTGTTCACCTCGACTTACTTCGAGGAGAGAGCCCTCCAGACGTCGGATTTGAAACCTACGTGTTTTTGGCGATATGTGGACGACACCTTTGTTATCTGGCCTCACGGCATTGTATCGTTGAACGTTTTTCTTGAGCATCATAACTCGCTTCATCCCGCATCTAGTTCACGATGGAGATGGAGAAAAACGGCGAACTTTCATTCCTGGACGTGTTGGTACGGAGAAAAGAAGATGGCACATTACGTCACGCAGTGTACCGTAAACCAACGCACACGGAGTTATACTTACAGGACACCAGCTGTCACCATCCTTCGCAACGAAGTGGCGTACCGAGGACGTTGGTCCACAGAGCACGAGCCTTATCAGACTCGGACAGCTTATCCAATGAGCTACTCCATCTGCGTACCGCTTTCCAACAAAATGGATACTCCGAACGGGAGATTCGCCATGCCTTACAACCGAAGCGGGTTACCCAACGTGAAGAAGTGGAACAAGGCAAAGAACAAAGGGGAATGGTCATCTTGCCATACATCGGCGGTCTCTCTTCAAAAATAGGAAGATTATTGAAGAGGCATAACGTTAAATGTGTCTTTCGTCCGCCGGCAAAACTCAGAGCTCTCTTGCGCTCGTCTAAGGACAGCCTTGGCCTAAGAAGACCCGGTGTTTACGAGATTCCTTGTAGATGCGGCATGCCGTACATCGGACAAACTTGTCGCACTGTAGAAGAGAGATGTAAACACCGACGCTACATTCGTCTGGAGCAACCAGGAAAGTCTGCAGTGGCCGAGCATTGTCTCAGTACAGGCCATTCTATGAATTATCAACATACAAAAATTCTCGCATCGACAAGTTCGTACTGGGACAGTGTTACTAAGGAAGCAGTGGAAATACGTAGCTCGACGAATCTTGTAAACAGAGACACGGGCTTTCAGCTTAGTACAACTTGGGATGCAGCACTGGCCATATTGAAGTCTCTTCGAGCAGAGAGGAGTACTATTGGTCTAAGACGAATGACGATTCGCCACCAACATAAATTTTTCTGTTGACAACGGGAGAATAATCAAGGCGCCTACGTGGACGCGCATTTTTGCTTGCGGCTTCCGACAGAGGTCGCTGGGGGCGGCCGATGGCAGCGCAGAGCAGCGGCGGCAGCCTCCGCGCGTGCGCCGAAGTCTTCGGTTCTTCATCCTGTAGGTGGCGTTGCTGTCCTTCCAGCTATCGGTTGATATCGTCGCTATTGGCCATCGAATTTGGCGCCTCCACGCCTGCGCACTTACTACCCAAGACTGGCATAAATAGGGAGCTCTGGTCCTGCCTCAGAAGTGTGTTCGTCGCACCTGAAGATGTCGGCCACTTGCGCTGACGAAATATTGTCGAGTTTTTCACTATGACATCCGACGTTTCGCCTGAGAACCATATATACAACATGTCCGTCGGGAAAGTCTGAAGCAACACAGGGTATACCTATCACCGATGTTATTGAATCTGTATATTCAGCAAGCGTAAAGGAAACAAAAGATAAATTTGAAGTAAGAATTAAAACCCATAGAGAAGAAACAAAAACTCTGAGATTTGCCAACGACATTGTAATTCTGTCAGGGGACAGCAAAGGACTTGGAAGAGCAGCTGAACGGAATGGACAGTGCCTTGAAAAAGAGGATATAAGATGAACTTCAACAGAAGTAAAAAGAGGATACTGGAATGTAGTCTAATTAAATCACGTGATGCCGAGAGAATTAGATTAGGAAATGAGACAAAGCAGTAGATGAGTTTTGCTATTTGAGGGGCAAATTAACAGATGATGGTCGAAGTAGAGAGGATGAAAATTTAGACTGGCTTTGGCAAGGAAAGCATTTCTGAAGAAGGGACATTTGTTAACATCGGGTATAGATTTAAGTGTCAGGAAGTCGTTTCTGAAAGTATATGTATAGAGTGTAGCCATGTATGCAAGTGAAACATGGACGATAAACAGTTTAGACAAGAAGAGAATAGAACCTTTCGAAATGTGATGCTACAGAAGAATGCGGAAGATTAGATGGGTAGATCACATAACTAATGAAGTATTAAATAGAATTAGGGAGAATAGAAATTTGTGGCACACCTTGACTAGAATAAGGGATTGGTCGGTAGGACACGTTCTGAGGCATCAAGGTATCACCAGTTTAGTAATGGAGGGAAGCGTGGAGCAAAAAATCGTAGAGGGAGACCAAGAGATGAATACGCTTAACAGACTCAGAGGGATGGAGGTTGAAGTTATTCGGAGGTGATGAGGCTTGCGCATGATAGAGAAGCATGGAGAGCTGCATCAAAACAGTCTCTGAACTGAAGACCACAACGACAGCAACCACAGTAACACTCATACAGGATTCAGAAGTTGCAGCATCTGAAACCTCACGATCCACAGCAACGTTCTGAATTTGTTCTTGGGTTTCTGGCACAGATCGAAGTTGATATGACATGTGGCCAGACAATGTACAGTGGAATGACGAAGCACATTTTACTTTATAGGGAGCAATGAATAAACAGAACTGCTGAATTTGGGGCAATGTTAAAACGTGTGTTGTGTACGTAGAGCCGCTGCACTCATCGTATGTGACTGGATGGTGTCGTTTCTTGACCCGTTCTTCTTTTCAAGAGAGTACACCAAGAGGGCCTGTCCGGTGTACTATGGCGTCTGCACGTTATCGAAACCTGCTGGTAGACAGAGCATGTCATTCCTGCTGTGGAAGAGCGCACCCATGTGGAAACCACTCTTTTCATGCAAGATGGAATAACCTGATGTCGCATTAAGCAGATCTTCCACTGGGCGAGCAACATTCCACAAACGTGTTATTTTCACAGGTTTTCCAGATACATGGCCTGCAACATCACCTGATCTGAATCCGTATGACTTTCTGCTCTGGGGGTTATCCAGAAGAACGCCCGTACGAGTTGAAAATAGGGTTTCTACATAATAGGGAGGCCATTACACAGGAACACATGGCTTAGATTCCACCAGGACTGCTGCGAGCACCTGATGTTCAAGTTATATTATGGATGCAGCCTCTCTTCGTCCTCTCCAGTGCTCATATTGAACAAACTGTGTAAGCAGCAGTTAATAATAAAATCAACATTATGGCTTCCTCACTTGTTTGACCTCGTCTGCCCACATTCCGTTCCTAATCCGCTACACTTCTATTCGTATTTCTTGCAGATTTGCACCTATGGGTAAAACTGGAATTAATGCCTTTCCGTTGTAAACCGGCTCCGCATTAACGCATTGGAATATCTATCAAATTCCACCGCCGTGTGACAATTACAGCCCGCACTGGACGTCTGTGAGCAGCTGCACTTTAATTATACCCAAACAGTACCTGACAAGTTTGGTGCATTGATCTCAACAGTTCCTTATGTCCAATCCTTATCTGTCAAGAAAGTGGGGTACCGCGTCAGCCAGCTCCTCGCCACCACGTCGTGAATCGGCTATCAATTCAGCAATACGTTCTACTGCTAACCATAGTTATTTGATATAGCACCACACCTTAACTAATCATTGTGCGCAATATGAAGACTGGGGTCAACAATAACAATGTAATATTTAGCTGCAAAAATTACTGTCACTATTTGTTCAACTACTCTTCCCCATAATCCTTATTAAATCCTCTTATGTAGTGAAAGTCAAGTATGGAGTTTTTTCCTTCCCAGAATCTTTCTTTTGTGACAGATGCCTGGCAAGAAATAATCCAAATTCAGCAATACGTTCCACGCCCATTAAGAAGCTGCCCTTCTGAACACTTTCACGTTCATCATCATCACGACGGAAAGGCAGAATTCGAGTACAAAGTTTGTTAACAACAGTAGTAAGTCCTTGTAACATTCGTTAAAATAAAACGTATCATTCTCTTTATGTTGTTTTATCCCGTCCATAGCAATGTAGTTCCATATTTTTCAGATTTTTCAAAAAAAAAAAAAAAAAAAAAAAAGAAAGAAAAGTATCAGCACCGTGAAACGTTCCTCGACAATGCTGGGCGGTCCGTTTACCAATTACGTATGGTGAAAATGTAGTGTGTTCATCTTTAGTGTGTTTCCTCCTGGTCTTCTACAATTTCACTTTGAGAGTGCGTTTATTGTCTACCTGAATTCTTTGAGGATTTTATAAAAACGTCGAGAAAGTATCTTCAATGCTTACTTTCTTTTCCTTTTGCTGGAGATCAATACTGAGCCCCACTTAATCGTTTCTTCAGTGATTACCAAAATATTGTAAAGCAGCACCCATTCACCCTGCCACCCTGGGCAGTTGCCCAGTTTGCACCACCCACCTCATCCCCTAAACACGACCGTGACCATGTGCATTCGCAGGTTGACGGTTGCCAGGTGCATTAGAAGAAAGGAAGAGGGTGGTAACCTGAAAATGCGACATCATTCTGGAGCAGCAGCTCACGACCGGTGGATATTTTCTTTCAGTGATTAGCCCTCCATTCTTCAACGCACGACATATTCGGCAAGTTTTAAGCTTCACTGTTATCAGCAGGACAGTCATTCGTCTTCTAAGGAAAGCAGAACTGAGAGCAAGAAACACTGTTCTCAAAGAGAGATTGTCTACTTGCTACAGAGAAGCCTGCCCAGCTTTTGCTCCTGTTAATAGCGACACAACCCTCCACTTTTGGAGACGAGTGGTTTTCACTGGCGAAAACTTTCCTTTATGGCATCGACGGGAAAAGTACTTCTTTACCAGCCAAAAGGTGCTAATTATGATCCAAAATATATACTATAAGACAGAAAAAGACGCATCACGAAGTGGTTATCGGAATAGGACAAATCAGCAGATGTGTCGTACAAGTACAGACAAACAAATGAGTACTGTTTCAGAAAACTTGGATAATATAATCAAGAGAAAGAGCTTCACGAACGGAGAAAGTCAGTAATGCGTTTGTCTACGTCTGGCCCTTAGGCAAGCAGTTGTTCGGCTTGCCACTGATTGACAGACTTTCTAGATGTCATCCTGAAGGACATCGTGTCAAATTCTGTCACACTGGCACGTTAGATCGTCAAAATCCCGAGCTGGTTGGAGGGCCCTGCGTGTAATGCTGTGAACGTTCTCAGCTGACGAGACATCTGACGACCTTGCTGGCCAATGTACGGTTCGGAAGGCACGAAGACAGGCCGTAGAAACTCTCGCCCTATGAGGGCGGGCGTTATCTTGCTGAAATGTAATCCCAGAGTGGCATGCCAGGAAGGGGAACAAAACAGAGCACACAGTGTGGTCGGCGCACCGTTGTGCCTTAAGGGTGTCACGGTTGACAACCGAAGGGGTTCTGCTATGAAGTGAAATGAAATGCCACCCAGACCACCACTTCTGGTAGGTAGGCTGTGTGCGGGCGGCAGTCAAGTTGGTATCCCATCACTGTCCAGGGCTTCGCCAGACACGTCTTCGCTGTTCATTCGGGCCTGGAATCTCATTGACCGGAGTAGAATTGTCTTCAGTGAGGAGTCCCAATTCGAACTAAGTCCCGATGGCCAGCTAGTACACATCTTGAGACACCCTGGAGTGTAGTGGTATATCGACCTGTCTTCCACACCCCGTACAGTCTGACACAGTGATAGCTTGGGATGACATTTAATTTCGTAGCAGGAGCCCTTTCGTTGTCACCTGTGACACCCTTACAGCACAATGGCACGTCGACTATATTCTATGCCCCATTCTTCTGACCTTCGTGGCAAGCTATTCTGTACTTGCATTTCAGCAAAATGACCTGCGTGCAGGTAAAGTCTTTGTTACTTGTATCGTGCTTGCCAAACCCTACCTGGGCCAGCAAGGTCGCCCAGATCTCCCCCAGTGGAGAAAGTTTGGAGTATTATGGGCAGCGCCTTCCTAGCAGCTCGGTATTTTGACGATCTAACGCATAATTGGAAAGAATTTGGCTCGATATTCCTCAGGAGGACTCTATCGTTCCATGCCACGCTGAATAACTGTTCGGATAACGGCCAGAGGTGTACTAACGCTTTACTGACGCTCAGTTTGCGAAACTCTTTCTCTCCAATAAATTACGGAATTTTTCTGAATTTGTAATTATTAGCTTGTCTGTAGACGGCGTAACTCTATAGTCATCACGTGACAAAAAATGGCAGGGACCCTTTCTCAGCCAATGGGAGCCCCAATCGACCAATGTGGATCAAGCACCTTTCCCCATTATCATCTGTCATAACTAGCTCAACTGCCCATAGCCCTTTTCATTCGAGGTCTGAGCATCACGTGATAGAGGTGCAGATTTGTTATAAGCAATATCAGATTATCAATAGTAATTCTTTCTCTATAGGTACAGCTGAACTGGATGAGCCCAGTCAGTTGTACTCTGTAGGCGTCGTGGACGTAGGGACTACCCACAATAGGATACCATCCACCGCCGACAGCTGATGGCGGATAGAAAAAAAGAACTGAAGGTGCTGCTGGTCGTGGGTGGGGGAACTGCTGGGCCACCCGCGCTGAACATAGGAGCGGACACGGCGCAACAGTGGGTCACGCATGGACGCAATTGCCACCGTGGAGGCCGTGATGGGAAACCCGCACAGGGTGTCTTAGATCGCTTCATCAACTTGGAACATGAGGACGTCCGAACGCAGGGTCGGGACCAAGAGGAAGGTGTGGAAGAGCATCCACATTGGCGTGCTGGGAGGTGGACTTAAAATGCAAGGTGTAACGGAATTGCGAGAGGAACAGGGCCCATCGTTGAAGCCTCAGACGTCTTCGTAGGAAGCCAGGCCTCCGGGGAAAACAGGGAGAGGAGGGGCTTGTGGTCAGTGACAATATGAAAGTCCCGTCCATATAAAAAAGGCATGAGTTTGGAACAGGCGAATACGATAGCCAATGCCTCCTTTTCGATCTGAGAGTACTTCAGCTGGGTGGCAGTTAGGGCCTTGGATAGAAAAGCCACTGGACGTTCTGTCCCATCCAGAAGCTTGTGGGAGAGGACAGCCCTGAGCCCGTAATCAGACGTGTCCGTGGCCAGGAGTAATGGCAGAGACGGATCATACGGCATCAGGCGGGAGGCTGATTGCAACTGGCGTTTGAGGGTGGAAAAGACCGTCTCACAAGCAGGGGACCAACTCAAGGGGACATTTTTGCGGCATAAGTGATATAAGGGGGCCGCCACCTGAGCGGCCGATGGAAGGAACTTCCGGTAATACGATATTTTTTCCAAGGAAGGATTTCAGCTGATGGATGTCCCGTGGGGGAGGCAGGCGGCGTATGGCGTCCACATAGGAAAATGACGGGGAGATGCCTTTATGTGAAATAACCTGTCCTAAATACGAAATAGAAGGTTGAAAGAAGGAACACTTCACCTTATTGCATTTTAGCCCAGCCTGGCAGAGGCATAGAAACAGCTGAAGCAAATTGGTAAAATGGGCTGCAGCAGTAGGGCCCGTAACGACAATGTTGTCGAGGTAATTAATGCAACTGGGAATGTCCTGCAGAAGTTATTCCAAGAAGCATTGGAAAATGGCCGGGGCGCTAGCCAGGCCAAACGTGAGGCCGGCGGGCATATTCAGAACAGTGAGGGCTTGAGAAGCTTTATCCAAAGGAACCTGGAGGTACGCCTCAGCGAGTCAATTTTGGTAAAGTAACGACCACCAGCCAATCGATGGAAGAGATCATCAGACCGACTGAGCGGAAAGTCGTCCACCTGGAGCTGGGGGTTGAGGGTCGCCGAAAAGTCCCCACAGAGACGGAGACACCTGCCTGGCTTTTGGACGATGACGAGAGGTGTGGCCCAGGGGCTGAACTGAACAGGCTGTAGCACCCTTTCCTTTTGCAGACGGTCCAATTCGTCGTGCAGTGGCTGCTGGAGAGCGACGGGGACCTGCCTAACCTGGAAGTATCGAGGGCAGGCTGACGGCCAGAGGTGGAGGGTTGCTGCAAACCCCTTGGCGCACCCGATGCCGGGGGAGAAGCTATCCTGGAATTCGCTGCTGAGGGAGTCAACTTCGGGAAACGGCAGCTGTGAAGAAACCAGATGTACATGATCATCGATTCTGAACCCGAACATTTGGAAAGCATCCAACCCAAACAGATCGGTAGCATTGGAACTGTTGACTGCCAGAAAAGAAATCGTATGACTGACAGATTTGTAAGAAACCACCGTCGTGAACTGCCCCAACAAGGCGATTTCCTGTCTGTTGTATGTAAGGAGGCGTCGAGGGGCCGGATGAAGGCTTGGCGCTCCTAAAACGGTCTAGGTAGTGTAACTGAGCAGGGAAACCGCAGCCCCTGTATCGACCTGCAGTCGAACTGGCTTACCCAATATGGTGCCATCAATATACAGTTTGGGGGACGCCAAAGACACAACTTGGTTGATGTCCATGGACGCCTTGGTGTCAGAGTGCCTGGAGATTGGCACCGTGGCAGAGCGACAGACAGAGGCAAGGTGCCCGTCCAGACTGCAACGGCGACACGTCGCCCAGCGGTCAGGACAATCCTCCCGTTCATGCTGGGAGTAGCATCCTGGACGCGATGGAAGGCACAGGGGTTCCCTGCGGCGGCGTTGCTGGCCCCGTGAGAGCTGCTGGTTGTCTTCCTTGAACGACCGTCTTTTTTTTCTTTTCCGTACGCCGAGAAGATGCCGGGGTGGTGCGCTGGGGAGTGCGGCGTGAAGGTGCGTATATGGCCGCAATGTCCTCCTGGACGTCGGAAGTCTCTTCTCGGACGGCTGCAACGTCGGTCCACGTTTCCAATCTGCGGTCAGCTGCAGTGGGAACTTCAAACTTGAATGCAAGGTCTATGATTTGATCTAGCGACGGGTCCTCCAACTTTAAGGCGTCGTGGCAGAAAGGCGCGTCTGGGGCTGCTTGGATCAGGTGATCCCAGACCACGTCATCTGCGTAACATTCCCGGGATATGCGGGTGACAAAGTTGCACTTCCGAGAGAGACCTTTGAGTTCAGCAGTCCATTGTCGGTACGTCTCATCGGGTTTGTTTCGACTCTGGTAAAATTCCACTCTTGCTGCCATGACGTGATATCTGCGGCGATAATAGGAGGTGAGACACTCACATATGGCGGTGAAGGTAAGACTGTCAGGATCACGTGGCTTGAGTTTCGTCAGGAGCTCGTACATACGGGAGACATTCCAAGAAAGAAAATAGGCTCTCTGATCATTTTCCTGGGATACCTGATGAATCCGGAAATGTTGACGAATCCTCTTTTTATATGTTTCCCAATCTTCAGCGTCTTCATCGAATGCCGGTAACGCTGGAGGTGTCGGTGGACGGTGAATACATTGAATTTCGGCAATCAGTTGCTGCTGCAGTATTGCGAAATGTTGAAAAAGTTGATTCAGTACCTGCTGCACTGATAGATTCTGCTGCTGCAGTTGTGGCTGTGCTTGTTGTTGTTGTGGTTCCATCTTCTTTGCGTTGTCGAATCCTTACTCATCGCCACTGTTGTATTCTCCAACAGTTTATTGAACGTAACTTCTTCTATAATACAATAGCTGGCTGTACAATAGATGTAGACTTCCGTCGATCTAGCCGGAGATGTGGTTCCTCTCGGTCGACTGGTACTTCGATCGGCAGTACAGTACAGTACAGTACAGTGGCTTCAGTGATATCTTCTCGGAGACTCTGCTACAACGGTTGCCATCAGCAGCGGACGAAGACTGGTCTGCCTTTAACCGGTCGGGCCTATATAGTGAGCTGGAGCCAATAGAAACGCGGCGTAGGAATCCGTGGCCGGATACGTCGCGGTGACCTCTGCAAGGAAAGGTTCCTATTAATTAACTGGAATCTTCGGCATGTTTACCTGATGTCTTCAGCTGTTGGTTTGTTTCCCTCATAGCGTGGCTGTTATGCGGTGCTGCCTGCCATTTAGGGGAACCCAATGGCAGACAGTACATGAGTGTCCTTCAGTTATGAGCAGGACCAGTGCAGCTGACTTATTACCCCACTACACGTCAACCATACCGGGAATATCGGGAGAAAATTTAGCGACAAAATATAGTCCTGGAATCACGTTGACGGTGGGCTGTATCTTCCCGTGTTCCCAGACACAATGTAAAAACATGTAACTCTCACATAATTACATCGCTATGTCGCAGTAAGACTCGTGAACAGATGCGGAACTACTCCGAAGTAAACGCGTCCTCACCACACACAAACGGAACTGAGTGAAGACCACGGTGTAAGAAAAAGTAACTATTTACGTACGCGAAGTCATATACTCAGTCACAGTACAATAAATCGCGAGCTTAGAGTTGCAGAGATTGAGGACCGTTTGTCGATAACATTCTCCGAAGACTGTGTGGATTCAAACAGCGCACAACACACGCACAATGAGCTCTGTAGAAACAGGCTGCACATACCCGATAACACTGCAATCGGCACCATATTTGTGAT